>NC_056739.1:45650650-45815650 GCF_019279795.1 Protopterus annectens
GGTGAACTATATTGTAGAATGAAAGGTTCCTCTAAATACTTACTTTATTCACTGGCCCTTGGAAAGTTTGGTGCAGTTTTAGTTGGAAACTGTGCTAAAAGGGTTGTGTTACTGTAGTGGAAAGTGCGGTCTAGGATTCTCCTGCCTTATAACTCCTCCCCCCCTACCTCCGATGTATGCAACGTTATTTATCTCCCTGCAGATTCCGCCATTTTTTAAACTGCTGTGTTTCTGAACCTAGTCAGCTGCCTCTAAATCAGGGTATGTAAATGCTGCTATTTTAAATGTATATTTCTGTACATATCTTTCGGAGATAGCTTGAGGAGACTTTAGTGCTAGTCAACTGTTAGGGCATTTGACTTTCAACTGTGTTAAAGCATTAAAAGAATATTGTGTATGGAAATTTCCTGGTGACAGCGTGTTATAAGATGCTAGTGCTGCAAAACTGGTAAGGTTGTAAAAGTTGCTGGGAAAAGTAAATACTTTTGTATATATCTCTTTAGCAATATAGCGAATATTTATGTATTTATCTCTTAACAACAAAGTATTAGAGATGTTAGTACTGGTTAAACTACTAGGGCCTTTGTTTCTAAAGCTGTTTTAACTGGTATAAGTGCATTTTTGAGCTGTGATATATAGTTACAATTCGCTATTTACTACCCCACAGTTGTCGTGCATTATAAAAATAAGTTTTATTTATTTTACATTTATTTTACATTTGTTGACCGGACCGGACTGGTCCAACTGGATACTTGTCCATTTTCAGTGGAGGCCCAGGGAGAAAAGCTCCACACTACAAAATAGTATTTACAAGACATAAGTACATTGTAAGTTTTAGCTATTATAGAGGTATTTCCTATTGTCATATTAGTAGGATGAGTCTTACTGAATAGAGCTATGAATATAGGTACAAAGATGAATAAGAAGACGTAGCACAACACTGGTAGTATAGTAATACAGGGGAATGTTTAAAACTATGTACAACAACAATGCACACTATTAACATTGGTAGTATAGTGTGGAAAAATACTGAAGTCAACATATTTTGTATTCTGTATATAAAGGGTTAAGCAGAAAAATGTTCACTGCGTGCAAACTGGAATGTTCTGGAAAATGTTGATCACTGAGGAATGCAGAAGTTAATCTTAAACTGCTGATAAGAAAGTTAATGTTGCAAGAATAACTGTGGTACTAGCTGGTAAAAACAAGTAATCAAACTATCACTTCTAATTAATGTCCTCTGTGCTACGTGTGTGTACGTGCAGGAGGGTCTATATAAGGAGAACTCGAAGTACAAGGAGCCAGACTGCTGGCATACTACTATCATGTAGCAGGTCTCCATGCATGTAAAATAAAGCTGTTTTACTTGCTTACAAGAACTTGGTGTGATTCTTCCAGAATATGTTAGAAGAGTAAAATCTTTCGACATAACTGGCGCCCAACGTTGGGGCGGCCCCTACACGGCACGAATCGAACAAAGCGAGGCTGAAAACCTGCACAGGTGGAGAGAGATCAGGCTCTCCTCGAACGAAAGACCTCCGACTGAAACAGGTCGAAATTAGAGGCCAGTCACTCTTTCCAGATTCAATCCGTGAGGTGGCAGCGAAACAGGGCGGAGGAATCACAAAGGTAAGCAAAACGTTATTTTTTGTTTCTGATTGGAATTTTTGTCTAAATTTTAAGGGACTAGTCAAGGGAGAAATTTAATTTTCTCAAGTATGAGGAGTATATGTGAATACATTCCATATACAAGAGATCTCAGGAACAGGAATAGTTTCTCGTAAGAGAAATGGGAACCGGAACCAGTTGCGCCAAAGGCAACGACAAAACTGAAGATGAAAAGTTTATGTTTGATTTACATCCAAACAACGTAAAATATTTAGATAAATGGAAAAAAGATCATGGGTTTAGTGGATGTTTAAATAAGTCAGAATGTCAAAATCTAGTAAGAGTACTGTGCAAACAGGCAGGAAATAAGACAAGGAATCAAAAGAAGGTGGGGTTTTCCCAGGCACAGAAATGGCTGGAGGAAGCAAATAAGAGACATAGGGAACAAAATTTGAAAAAAGGGTGTGGTAATTCAAGTGAAAGGGATGTGTACTTTGTTCAAAAGGAAGATAATGAAACTTCCACAGTCAGTCATAGTCACCAGAATCCCTCGGCCCCTCCCATCCAGTATCCAGACCCTGCACAGGTTATCGAGGTGCCCCCCGACCAGGACCCACCACAATACCAGGCTTCGGTGGGTGGCCCCCCCACGCCAAGTATTATATTACAGAGAGAGCCTGCCAACACTCTTGACTTACGCAGCGGAAGTATTAGGAGAGAAGGGCACTGGAAAATTAAGGAAAAGGTAGATCAGGAAGGAGAGGAATACCCGCTGATAGAAGTGGCAAATCCTCAAGCAGGCGCAGAAGGCGAGGGTCCTACAATATTGGTCTACCAACCGTGGACCCGTGATGACATCCTAAAAGCGGTAGAAGGGATTCCCCATCCGAAAGTAGATATGCATAAATTCCGTACAGACGTAGGGGGCATGAGAATGAGTTATAGATTAAACGCTGTAGAATTTGAACAAGTAATAAGGCAAATCCTAGGACCAGATTGGCACCTTATTTGCGGAAATTGGGACCCCCTGCTACCAGGGGAAGGAGGAGCCTTGCCGTTTAACTCCGAAGTGTGTAGAACCAGAATAAAGACTCTCTTAGATAAAATAGAAGAACATTGGAAGCCCAAGGCAGATTGGACTTGCATTAATCAATGCGTTCAATCAGATGACGAAACCGTAGACAATTATTTACATAGTCTCACACAATGTTTTGATGCTCATAGTGGGTTGATTAAGGTAGAAAATCAGGAAAATGACTCGCCATATGAACAGCAATTGATAAATGCATTCCTAAAGGGCTGCAAGACAGCCATTGGTAACTTTATACAAAAGCATATGATCACACACAGGACAGCGCATCTACAGCCCCTTATGGAGTATGCTAAACATGCTGAGAAATACCTGAAGGAAAAAAAAGATAAACAAGCCCAGACTTTTACAGTTAGTGAAGATGGAACTTTAATGTTAGTTCAAGGTTCCGCGAACCACGGAAGAGGCCGTGGCAAGGGAAGAGGACGAGGACGGGGAGGCGTAAGTCATTCCGAGGATTTCGAAGGTAGGCAAAAGAGGGGGGAATGTTTTAAGTGCGGTAAGAAGGGACATTTCACCAGAGATTGCAGAGGACCGGAGAAACCGATGGCTGCTTCCGGTGGTACCGCATGACTATATGACGGTCAGAAAGACGTAGATGGAGGGTATGAGGAAGAAGAAGAAAGTGAGAATGGGGAAGTAGGTACAAGTGAAGACGATGGGTGGGGACAGGAAATGGCAGAAAATGAGGAATATCAAATGGTAAATCTAACAGCACTAGCATCAACTATGCAATTGGAATCCCAACCAGTGATCACATTGCAAGTTAAGGGCTGAGACATAGAATTCCTTTGTGACTCAGGGGCTTCACGAACGTTAGTCAGAAGTACTGCCATATCATCCGATGTTACATCGGATGAATATGTGCTTGTAAAAGCAGCAAATGGTCGTATTTACAAAGAGCCATTGTCCAAACCTCTGTGGTTTACCGACCCAGAGACGAACCAAACCATACGGTTCAGAGTAATAATTTCAAAAATCTGCCCAGTAAATTTACTAGGAAGAGATTTAATGCAAGTGTTCGGCATAGCAGCCGTCCCAACCTCCACTGGGATGGTGGCAAGGAGAATCGAACCAAATAGTGCAATGCTATTAGAGGGGCAGGGAGATCTACATTACTGGTATAGTAATGATTTGATAGAGGCAGGCCCCCAGCGTGTAGTGACGGATCTTACAAATTTGGCATTAAGCAAATACAGAATAAAAAATCCGAAGGTGTCAGATCCATTACATTGCACGATGTATTACAGAAGATGTGCCGGACCTGATTTAGAATACGAAAAGAAATTTCTTAGTTTTAAAGTCACCAAACTAGTATTGCATAGCCTTTTTTGGGACACACTAGGTAATTCTGCAGTCACATGTAGCCTTACAAGGGATATGCAGCTGCTGTATAAGAATGAATTAACCACACATATTTCAGTCACGGAGGGTGAAGGAATGTCATGGTACCTCATGGGTAAGAAAATAACTGAATGGGTAGGATGGACACCAGAACAGTTGGCAGGTAAAGGCGTCCAGGTTCAAAAACTTAACTGGGTTACATAAGCCAGACCGACCGTGCACCTCTGGGAAGATGAACCGATACAATCCCCTGGGACATTATGACTATGTCTCCTTACCCCCATGGAGGAATCTCAATTGCAGACTATTCCAAACTCATTATGGTCGCAGGGTCAGCACGATATCGGACTGATTAGAATGGCAGGACAGGTAAAGATTACACCCAAGTCAGAATTTAGACCTCAAACGGCAGTATCCCTTGAGCAGAAAGGCAGAGGAGGGCATTTTACCGGTAATCACAGCACTTTTGAAAGCTGGAGTATTAATTCCGTGCACAGACTCACCGTGTAATACGCCCTTATTTCCAGTAAAAAAAACGGATGGGACATGAAGGATGGTACAAGACTTACAGGCAATAAATGCCGCGGTGGTACCTCGGGCCCCCATGGTCCTGGATCTGTCTATTCTGCTGAACGATATCCTTCCAATGGATAACTACTTTTCTGTAATTGATATCAGTAATGCCTTTTTCTCCATTCCCTTGCAGGAAGATAGTAGATTTTGGTTTGCATTTACGTTTATGGGCAAGCATTATACCTATACCAGGTTACCGCAGGGATACTGCGAAAGTCCGACCATCTTCTCACAAGAGATGTTCACCAATTTGGCTCAGTTCCAACCCACCCAAGGGTGCCACCTACTGCTGTACATGGATGATATCCTTCTGGCCGCGACTACGGAAGAACTCTAAGTCCGAGACTATTCGACTACTACACTTTCTTGCACACGAAGGACATAAGGTAAATAAGTCTAAGTTACAATTTTGTAAATTAGAAGTACGTTACCTGGGTTATACTATCTCTGGGAAGGGCAGGCGATTAGATGACAGTAGAAAGAATGCTATTTTACAAGCGCCCATGCCAACTACAAAAAGGAAATGATGTCCTTTTTAGGCATTACGAACTTCTGTCGTAGTTGGATTCCCAACTATGCCGAAGAAGTGCACCCGCTATCAGACTTAATTTTTGCAATACCGATGGCGGCAAAAGATTTGCTGCACTGGACAGACAAGGCAGTACAGGCATTCACTAGAATCAAGCAACTGATAGCTGGGTCAGCGACATTGTGGTTTTCAGATTACAGTAAGACCTTTAGACAGACTGTAGATTGCAAGCAGGGATTTATGACATCTGTTTTAATGCAAATGTATGGAGATAAGTTAAGACCATTGGCATTTTACTCTAGCAAATTAGACTCAGTAGCACGAGCATTACCACACTGTATGCAAGCAGTAATTGCAGCTGCTCTGGCGGTACAAGTGTCTGCCACGTTGGTATTGTTCCATGATCTTACTTTAAAAGTCCCGCACTCCGTAGCAGTCATCCTTCTGCAGGACAAGTTAACATTTCTGTCACCTAGCAGACATTTATCTTGTATGACTACGCTGTTATCACAGCCACACATGACAATTGAGAGATGCACTACCTTAAATCCAGCGACATTGCTACCCGTTGCTGAAGACGGTATCCCGCATGTATGCTTAGATCTCATACATTCTAAAGTTCTTCCAAGACCGGATCTTAAAGATCAACCCTTACTACATGCGGACTGGACACTGTTTGTAGATGGGTCGGCATGCAAAACAGAAACAGGCACCACGCAGGTAGGGTATGCAGTTACTACTGCAACTCAGATAAGAGGCAAGACCACTCCCCGGGAACTTATCCGCTCAAGCAGCGGAACTGATTGCTGTAACACGGGCATGTCTCCTTTCGGAGGACAGGGATGTTACTATCTATATGGATAGTCAATATGCCTTCTCTACGGTACATGTTTGCTCAGCAATGGAAAAATAGGGGGATGGTTACAACCTCGGGAAAAGACATCATGCACAAAGAACTAATCCTTGAATTACTACAAGCCGTCCAACGGCCACGGGGTTTGGCCATCTGTAAATGCGCTGCTCATACCCGTGCTAAGGACCCGGTATCACTTGGTAATGCCCTAGCAGACAAAGCAGCCAAAGAGGCAGCTATGTCCAGTACTTTTTCACTTGAAACCACACCTACAGAATTACAACCAACAGATAAGTTTGATTTACAAACCTTACAAGTCATGCAGGAACTTAGCACAGTACAGGAAAAACAACGCTGGACTAGGTATGGTGTTAGACAGAACAAAGGAATCTATGTGGGACCAGATAATAAATATGTTTTGCCTACTAATATTTTTAGGTATGCAGCACTAGTCGTGCATGGCCCTTCCCATCTGGGCCCTGCAGCTATGGTTAGAATTATCCACCTTACCTTTTGGACCAAGGGTTTCATTGCATATGCAAAACGTTTTTGTCTATCCTGCATAGTATGTGCTAAATACCACGGGGGAGGGGTCAGAGTTGCCCCGGCATCATTTCCAACACCCCCCTATCAATTTCACACAATATGTATGGACTTCATCGAATTGACCCCGGCACAACTAAAGAAGTTTGTTTTAGTGATAGTAAATGCATTTACTAAGTGCGTTGAGGCTTTTCTGGTGAGACATCCGGATGCTCAAACAGTGGGTAAAATTTTGGTCAATCACATCGTCCCGCACTTTGGACTTCCTACACGCATCTACTCTGACAACGGCACGCATTTTGTCAATCAAATCATTCAGAAACTGTCTACAGTTTTCCAAATTGAACTGAAACACCATTGTGCCTACCACCCACAGTCAGCAGGGTTGGTGGAATGCCACAACGGCATTCTAAAAGGCATTCTATAAGGCTCCTTGTAACCCTAACCGCATAGTGAACGCTATATGCCCCATCGCGAGTCAGCATTCCAATAGCTAAGTGTGCTCTAGTGTAGATCTCTGCTACTCAGATGGCTGGTCTCTAAGATGCCTCTGTCGCTAACCACATTTTATGAGTTTTAGCATTTTTGCCGGTTTTTAAGGCTCCTTGTAACCCTAACCGCATGGTGAACGCTTTATGCTCCATCGCGAGTCAGCGTTCCAATAGCCAAGTGTGCTCTAGTGTATATCTCTGCTACAGTCTCTTTAATTACTTGCTACAGTATAGTGGGTTCAATGTTCTTATTTCCCCTTGGATAGTTATCATAGTTGCTATAGTACTTGGACCCCTGATACAAAGACCAACCAGGCTTATATGTTATTAGCCATAAGTCCCAAAACGATTATTACTTCTGTGTTTTTGAAGTTATTTGGACACAATCTACCATTTATTGTGATTATACCTGCCTGTTCTATTAAGCGTTGATACATTCACAACCTAGTCTTATAAACTGTTACTTAAGATTGAGTGCTAGACTGATAGATGCTTTTCTAATTTAGCTTTGCTGTCAATGCAATCTCTTGTTATCTGTTAAGTGGTTTTATTTGTACTAGATTACTAGATACTTATGCTGTTTGGCCTCTTACTGTCCTAGTTACATGATTTCACTATATACCTTGATCTAATACGTATGCTAACTTTGTTATATTTTTTTCCTCCTCCCTACCCGTCTATCCTTCCCACTAGAAAGTTCTTAACTCTATCAATACTTTGAACATTGACTTGCCTCTCGCCCTACTGGTATCGGAGGATTCCTGGCCTTGCCTACAGTGACTGAAAGTCTCCCTGCCTCCCATATTTCCTCCTCACTCAAGGAACTGAAAGTAGGTAGTGGGCTTTGCATTGTTGATTCAATAAGCCACTGCTAAAGTCTACCTACTGAGTCCAATAATTTGCCTGTGCTTGTGTGCCTAGCAGCCAGTACCTCGCCTCCTCTGATCCTCTACCACCCCTCCACTCTTACCATTACACTATTCCTCCTTTTCCTTGCCACCTTTCCCTGTCCCTTTTCTGCTTTTCCCTTCTCTCCCTCATTTACCTGCCCTGGTCACTAGGTGGCGCTCTCCTCACTCTCTTATTTCCTCGCTACTTCCTATGCCCCAGATTAGCATTTAAAGTTTATGCTGGTACTCCTATCTCCCTCAGCCTATATATTCTACCTTACAGTCTGCCTATCTCCTTGCCAATAGTGCTAGTACTGCTCCAGTATCTTGCCTGTCTTTCTCAGCTTCACTTTTCTCCTTCTGCATCTTTCTGACCTACACCTGCATACCATCTCCTATTCCACTGCTCTACTTGGGTTTCCTTTCCCATACACTTTCTGCTCCTGCCATACCTACCTGCATTTCTGATTGTCTCCTCTCTCCACCTCTGTTGTTTCTACCCGCTCCGTTCGCCCTACGGGCTCACTCCGCTCCCCTCCCTACCCCCAATTCCCACCCACCCCCAGGGGTCCTACCCTTATACCTCTCTTGCCACACCCCTATCCCATCCTTCCAATCCTTCTCCTTCCTGCTCAAACTTCCTCCCACCCATGCACACACCCTTTAACACTACACACTCCCACTGTGCTCTACCTATTCTCCTCCTCCCTACATCTTGTTACTTAATCATCTCACTTTAAACCTTTATCCCTTCACTGTATTACTACTATCCCCTCTTCGCCTACTCCTTTTATACTTTCTTATCTATTGAACATTAGTATACCCCCTTCTACATCTTGCCCCCCATATCTTCCACATCCTTCTCTTACTTCTCACACTCATCTTACAATGGCTCCATACCTGCCAACCAAGATCTTACTCTCATTCTTACTGTTTACCACTCTATTCTCAGTCTATCTCCTGTCCTGTTACGAGAAATCACTTGATGCCCAAACTCTCCATCCTCACAAACACACCTCCGCATTTCTCAGTCCACTTATTCCATATCCTTTTACTTCTCCTATCCCCAACTATCATCTACCTAAATTCCACAGACCTAGACATCTCAACTATGTCATAACATCTGATAATAAAACCAAAATACTAACCTTACAAAGATACTATCTTAAAATCAAATGTAGCAATCCTACCCTTCAAGATGGTGACATCCATCCTAACCCTGGCCCTTCTCTCCCCTCCCCCCTGGTGCCTATGCCTAAAACCAATAATAGCTTAATAGGACATCTGAATACCCAAAGTTTAAACAACACAGTACCATACCTTCATGCACTCCTTCACACACACCCATTTGATATTCTTTGCCTCTCAGAGACCTGGCTAAAACCTAGCACTAAAGACTCTGAGATTATTCCCCAAGGTTACAATATAGTAAGGCTCGACCTCCCCAAAAGAAAAGGTGGTGGTGTTGCAATTCTCTTTAGAAATCATCTAAATATCACTACCCTTCCAGCCTCTCCAACTCAAAATAGCAGGATAGAAGCCATCATCATCAAACTCCAATTAAACTCCAAAAAATCCCTTAATATCATCTGTATGTACCTGCCTCCTGGTAACAATATACCAACCCTTGAAGATTATCTTAGTTACATATCAGCCACTTATCCTCAGGAAACTATCATACTAGGTGACCTGAACATAGATTGGAATAGCATTAATGAAGAAAATCCTTCATCCCATATCAACCTACATGGTTTCACCCAAACCATCACCTCAACTACTAGGCTCGATAAACATACCAAAAGAGAAAGCATTCTAGACTGGATACTTATAAACAGAGTAAAAAATAATTACAAATTAGGAACCTTGCCAGACGATATCAGTGACCACTCTCTAACTTTTATTACAAGAGAATAAGCTGATTGGCTAAACCCCCACATTACTAGAAAAATACCTACCTCCAAACATTTTAATCTGGACCTATTTCAAACTGAACTCAGGGCATGTAACTGGAACCCCTTAAAAACTCTTCCTCTTGAAAATGCAGTACTACATTTTAACAAAACGTTCTTATCCATTCTTGACAAACATGCTCCTGAACGTATTATTAGAATGAAATCTAATACGGCCCCTTGGCTGTCTAATGAAACCAAAAACCTCATTCTCACTAGAAATAAAATCTGGGCTAGATGGAGATCCCACAGAACTAACACTGATCTTCTAAACTTCCGACAGCTTAGAAATCTAAAAAGGCAGTGATAACCGACAAAAAGAAATTTTATATCAAACTTCAACAAACTCATCTTAATAATTCAAAACTATTCTGGTCCTCAGTCAATAAACTCCTCTCCCCAGGAACTTCCAAAACACCTTCCCCACTAAATGCAGACCCTGATACACCACAACAGACTGCAGATACCTTTAACTCTTTCTTCACAGAAACTATTCAAACTCTAGCTAAACAACGTAATGCCAACAACTTCTGTCCACCTAGTAACCAAACTAACTCCTCCTTTAAATTTTCACTACAACCTATCCCTACATCATACATTCACAAACTTCTTCTCAAACTAAAACCGTGTACCCCCTCTGCCGATAAGCTCCCATCTCTTTTTCTTCAAAAGGCTGCCAAGGTTATTGCTTATCCTATCTCTATTCTCATAAATAGGACAATCAAAGAAGGAATCATCCCTGAAATCTGGAAGGTCTCTCATATTATCCCACTACACAAAGGTGGACACTCAACTGACTATGCTAACTATAGGCCCATTGCTCTCCTCTCACCTTTGGCTAAGATCATGGAAAAATGTATCCGCCTTCAACTTGTACAATATCTCTCTCATCACAACATAATAGCAAACTGTCAACATGGCTTTAGACCACATCACAGTACCACCACTGCCCTGCTTTCTTTTGTAGATACTATTAATCAGAACTGCAACAACAACTTACTCTCTTCTGCCCTCTTCATCGACCTGTCCAAAGCATTCGATATGGTTAACCACCCCTTGTTACTTAATACTCTTGAATCCCTCTCATTCGATATTCCAGCCATTAAATGGTTTAAGTCTTACCTCACAAATAGAAAACAAGAAGTTCTCTGGGAAAACCACACCTCTTCTCTCTTGCCTGTTACCATTGGTGTGCCACAAGGCTCTATCCTTGGTCCACTTCTCTTCTCCCTTTTCATTAATGATCTTCAGACAATAATCCCTCAAGCAACCTGCATTCAATATGCTGACGACTCTATGCTTATCTGCTCAGCATCTTCTACCCCAGAACTTATCTCACTCACCCAAACTGTGTTCAATACCGTAGAAACATGGTTCTCTAGTCGTTTCCTCTTACTAAATGCGAAAAAAAAAAAAACTTCTTCTTTTTACCCCCACATGCAGGACCTCTCCCTTACATTTCTCTATCTCTTCCAACAGCGCCACTATCATCTCCCCTGACACATCAACTAAATTGTTAGGTATTACAATTGACAATAATCTCTCATTTGACCTACACATTAACAACTCCATAAAACTAGTTAACAGAAAGATAGGATCCCTATATCGAATTAGACCTTTTCTTACACCCTCGACTAGAACAAGGATCGCTCACTCCCATCTTATCTCCACTCTTCTTTATGCTTCTCCTATCTTTACCAATCTCAAAAAAACAAGCCTTCACAAACTGGCAACCTGCTATAATAACATTGCCCGCTTTGCTACCGGTAACCCATATAAAACACATCATTGCCTAAACTTAAAACTTTTAGGCTGGCCTGAGTTTCAGAACTATCTAATAATCCATCAACTCTGCATTGCCCATAAAATCTGGTACCAACCTAATAATACCCCAATACTCTCACAACTCATAATCCCCTATAAAAATCTCAAATCTCTCCGCTCCTCCATTAAACTTCTAATAAGTTCTATAAAATCAAATAATTATGCTGGTGACTCTCTATTTACCAATGCTGTAGGGACAAAATGGAATTTGTTACCTTCTAACATAACAAAGATTACTTCATTGCCTCTCTTCAAACAAAGTATTAAACTGCATTTCCAAAATCACTGGCTTTGTTCTTGTAGTAAACCTGATTAGCCTTTCACTATAACTAACTATATAAAACTATCCCTCTTACTCCTTGATACACTTCTCACTATTTGTCTTCTCTTCTCTCCCACTACTTCTCTACCTGTTATCTGTATTGTTTGCTATTTTCTACATTAATCCCTAACTTTTCCCTTACTCTCTTTTCACTCTACTTTTTTTACATACTTTCCTTTATTTACAATCTATTAAGCTTTTCTTTTTTCTGCCTTCTCTTTCTCAATTTGTACAATGTCATGTAGATAGTATTGTGTGTCATAGGAATTGACTCCTGTAGTAGTACTTTACATTGAAGGGTTTACTAGTATTTGTTTTTTATTGCAAACCCTATTACTAACTCTAATATTATTATTATTACTGTTATTATTATCATTAGTCTATTTTGTTTTGTTAGTTTTTCAGTATGTATCTCACTCTGTGGAGCTTTTCCCCCCGGGCCACTACTGAAAATGGAAATTTCTCCAGCTAGACTAGCCCGGTCAACAAATGTAAAATAAATGTAAAATAAAAAGTTGAGAAAACTCATGGCCGAGACACATCAGTCTTGGATTACCTGTCTACCTCTAGCCCTCCTTTCCATGCGGACAACTCCCACCTCAAAAGGAGTCACCCCATTTGAGTTATTGTACGGGAGACCTTATTACGTCCCGCAGTGGCAAAACTTGTTGCCTGCGGAACATGAGGGGGGTGAGGAGATAGCAGATTACATGAGAAAATGCTGACCAATACTAACAGCTGTTTAATGAATGATTATTTTTCAGGTTCAAGAGACGACAAAATCACGGAAATCAGACCAGGCGACTGGGTCTGGGTCAAGATCATTAAACGCAAGAACTGGGCATCTCCCAAATGGGAGGGCCCCTACCAGGTGTTGATCGCAACTCCAACAGCAGTTCGGATTAAAGAAAGGTCCTCATGGATCCACCTAACGCATTGTAAAATTGTAAAACATTTTAAGTTAGATAAAAACTTGAATCCCCTTGGGGAACAAACAGACAGCAGTAACCATGAAGGACAATAATGAGAATAAGAGAAAATGGTTCTATTGCAATATTTTATTGTTTATAACTATTGTGATTGTAATATTTCTGTTCTGGCCATTTCTGTTTTTTAATGAAGCTAGCCATTCAAAGAGAGACAAACACACCAACTGGCATCCAAACTTTAATACATATCAAGCGATTAAATATGCATATGCATCCTCAATGAATGTCTCAAATTGTTGGGTATGTACTGCAATACCTACTGTACATAGTGGCTTAATGTTAGGGACAGCCCCTCTGGGAACAAATGATACTTGGAATAATTTGTTGTTTGAAACCACAGAAGTACCACTGAGAGACAAGATGGCGCTGCCTCTTCTGGGGCACCAAAACGGAACAGTGTGTTTTCAATAGATTGGAAAAGTTAAGGTGGGGCTGAGCCAATGTAATTTGACAATAGTTCATAATTGTACCCTAGAAGGGCAGTGTGAGACCAAGTTTGGAGCTATAAAAAAAGACATCAATGTAAATGATACTAGTTTTGTTGAAAAAATGCTGTATGTATATGGCCTGTTATTTAAGGGGCTAAAGCCAAATGGGAGTTATGAATTTCCAACCAGTATCACCCTCAAAACGAATGATTGTTATTTTATTTGTGGTAGGAAAGCATATAAATGGTTACCATATGGCTGGTCAGGAAGTTGTTTTTTGAGATATCTGATACCAGCTATCAGATATGTGAATGCATTACCTCAAGGTAAAATATGAAATGCACGTTCTCTTAATAAACCTATTAATCCCGTAGGTAACATTGATGCGTCATGGATTTATCACCATGACTTGGCGCACGTCAGCAGCAAAGGACTTTCACATATGGACCTAGGTGATAATTGCTTGGGCTGGTATTTTGCCAGCGTATGGGACAGTAAAATCCATCTGGGAACTGAGAAAACTGTCAAAACTGTTAGAGACTCTGAGTAATGCGACATTTTCAGCGCTAGAATTGGTGACGGACAAATTAACAGCGATGAGAACAGTAGTGTTGCAGAACCGTATGGCATTCGATTTCACCCTAGCAGTGAAGGGAGGTACTTGCGCTCTCATACACGAGGAGTGCTGCTCGTTCATTCCTGATAACTAGCATGAAATCCAGAGTCATCTTGAAATAATTCAACAAGTTTCTGAACTGACTAAACCTGGTCCAAACCCCTTGACTGACTTTTTCCAAAACCTGTTTGGAAACTGGGGTTCTGTATTAATGAATATCTTAATTGCTGTATGTGTTGGTGCAGTCATATTTTTGCTGCTTGGCTGCTGTTGCATACCATGTATCAAAATGATAATATCGAAGGTTATCTCTGCCAGTGCTACAAAAGCATATTTTTCTGATTATGAGAAGGTATAAAACGTATCTGGGATTGTGTAAAATAAACAGTATACAAAATGTTGTAAGGGGGGAAATGTGGAAAAATACTGAAGTTCAACATATTTTGTATTCTGTATATAAAGGGTTAAGCAGAAAAATGTTCACTGCGTGCAAACTGAAATGTTCTGGAATGTGTTGATCACTGAGGAATGCAGAAGTTAATCTTAAACTGCTGATAAGAAAGTTAATGTTGCAAGAATAACTGTGGTACTAGCTGGTAAAAACAAGTAATCAAACTATCACTTTTTGATGAATGTCGTGTGTGTACGTGCAGAAGGGTCAATAAAAGCAGAACTCAAAGTACAAGTAGCCAGACTGCTGGCATACTACTATCATGTAGCAGGTCTCCATGCATGTAAAAGAAAGCTGTTTTACTTGCTTACAAGAACTTGGTGTGATTCTTCCAGAATATGTTAGAAGAGTAAACTCTTTCGACATATAGTAATACAGGGGAAAGTTTAAAACTATGTACGACAACAATGCACACTATTAACATTGGTAGTATAGTAATACAGGGGAATGTTTAAAACGATGTACGACAATGCACACTATTAACATTGGTAGTATAGTAATACAGGGGAATGTTTAAAACTATGTACAACAACAATGCACACTACTGACATTGGTAGTATAGTAATACAGGGGAATGTTTAAAACTATGTATGACAACAATGCACACTATTGACATTGGTAGTATAGTAATACAGGGGAATGTTTAAAACTATGTACGACAACAATGCACACTATTGACATTGGTAGTATAGTAATACGGGGGAATGTTTAAAATGATGTACAACAACAATGCACACTAATGACATTGGTAGTATAGTAATACAGGGGAATGTTTAAAACTATGTAAGACAACAATGCACACTACTGACACTGGTAGTATAGTAATACAGGGGAATGTTTAAAACGATGTACGACAACAATGCACACTATTGACATTGGTAGTATAGTAATACAGAGGAATGTTTAAAACTATGTACGACAACAATGTACACTATTGACATTGGTAGTATAGTAATACAGGGGAATGTTTAAAACTATGTACGACAACAATGCACACTATTGACATTGGTAGTATAGTAATACAGGGGAATGTTTAAAATGATGTAAGACAACAATGCACACTATTGACACTGGTAGTATAGTAATACAGGGGAATGTTTAAAACTATGTACGACAACAATGCACACTATTAACATTGGTAGTATAGTAATACAGGGGAATGTTTAAAACTATGTACGACAATAATGCACACTATTAACATTGGTAGTATAGTAATACTGGGGAATGTTTAAAACTATGTACGATAACAATGCACACTACTGACATAGGTAGTATAGTAATACAGGGGAATGTTTAAAACTATGTACGACAACAATGCACACTATTGCCAATGGTAGTATAGTAATACAGGGGAATGTTTAAAACTATGTACGACAACAATGCACACTATTAACATTGGTAGTATAGTAATACAGGGGAATGTTTAAAATGATGTACGACAACAATGCACACTACTGACGTTGGCAGTATAGTAATACAGGGGAATGTTAAAATGCACACTATTAACATTGGTAGTATAGTAATACAGGGGAATGTTAGATCCATTAGATCCATTAGAATGAAGTCAAAAACTGCCCCATGGCTTTCCAAAGACACTAAAAAACTCATCCTTGCCAGAAATAAAGTTTGGACCAAATGGAGATGCCACAGAAATAGCCCAGATTTTCTTCACTTCCGCCAGCTTAGAAATCAGGCTAAAAAAGCTATAATCTCAGACAAGAAAAAATACTACTGTGAACTTCAGCAAACCCATTTAAATAACTCCAGACAATTTTGGTTATCAGTGAATAGACTCCTCTCCCCAGGTACTGCCAAAACTCCCTCCCCACTAAATGCCAACCCAGACACTCCTCTCCTAACTGCAAATACTTTTAACTCTTTTTTTTCCGATACTATTCAATCCCTAGCTAGACAAATGAATACCAACAACTACTACCCCCCCAAACAACCCAGCTAACTCTTCTTACAACTTCTCTCTAAAACCTATATCTACTTCCTACATCTATAGACTCATTCACAAACTGAAACCTTGTACTCCTTCAGCTGATAAGCTCCCCTCACTTTTCCTCCAAAAACCAGCCAAAGAAATTGCATACCCTATATCCATACTCATAAACAGAACTATCCAAGAGGAATCCATCCCAGATATCTGGAAAGTCTCTCATATTATTCCACTACATAAAGGCGGCAACTCTATTGACTACTCCAACTATAGACCAATTGCTCTCCTTTCACCCTTGGCAAAAATTATGGAGAAATGCATTCACCAGCAACTAGTACAATATCTGTCTCTTCACAACATTATAGCACCCTGTCAGCATGGCTTTAGACCTCATCACAGCACCACCACTGCCCTTCTTTCTTTTATAGATACTATCAATAAAAATCGCAACAATAATCTTCTCTCTTCTGCTCTTTTCATTGATCTCTCAAAAGCATTCGACATGGTCAATCACTCTCTCAACTAACATTCTTGAATCTCTCTCATTTGATAACCTAGCTATTAAATAGTTTAGATTACATCTTAGCAACAGGCAGCAAGCAGTCATATGGGAAAACCATATCTCTTCTCTTTTGCCAATTTCCATCGGAGTTCCTCAGGGCTCCATTCTTGGTCCTCTTCTCTTCTCTCTCTTCATCAATGATCTTCATTCTGCTATCCCACAAGCGACATGCATTCAATATGCAGATGATTCAACCCTTATTTGTTCTGCTCCTTCCACTACAGAACTGATCTCACTTACCCAAAACATATTTAATACTGTTGAAACATGGTTCTCAAAACGGTTCCTCCTACTTAATGCCAAAAAAACAAAACTTCTCCTTTTCACCCCCACCACTCGTACCCCCCCATTACATTTCTCCATCTCCTCAAACACTAACACTATCATCTCACCTGACTCTACAACAAAACTGCTAGGTATAACTATCGACAATAATCTCTCCTTCGATCAACACATTAATTACACCATCAAATTAGTTAACAGAAAAATTGGATCCCTATATCGAATTAAACCTTTTCTAACCCCAGCAACTAGAACCAAAATAGCCCAATCCCATCTTTTATCTACACTACTATATGCCTCCTCTATTTATACCAACCTTAAGAAAAGCAATCTAGCTAAATTAGCAACCTGCTACAACAATATTGCCCGCTTCACCACTGGTAACCCCTTCAGAACCCACCATTGTCTTAACTTAAAACTTCTAGGCTGGCTTGAATTCCAAAACTACTTGCTTATCCCTCAACTCTCTACTGCCCATAGTATACTTTATCAACCTGACAACACCCCAATTCTTTCTCAGCTGATAATCCCCTATAACAATCTCAACTCCCTACGCTCATCTCATAAACTAATGGCCAAAGCAATTAAGTCTAACAACTTTGCTGGTGACTGTCTTTTCACTAATACAGTAGGTAGAAACTGGAATCTTCTACCTAGTGACATAACTCTGACTACATCTTTGCCTCTTTTCAAACAGAAAATTAAACTGTACTTCCAAAACCACTGGCTCTGTTCCTGCAGTACACCTGACTAATTTATCTTATTTATTACTCTCTTACTCCACTACTCCTTTCCTCTCCACTCCAACTCCTGTTCTGATTCTACCACTATTAGAACTATAAGTATTATACATTCTCTGTAAAATTGTTGGAACTGAAGAACAGTACATTTCTTTTTTTTTCAGAAAACTTGTTACATTACTGTTGAATATCTCTCTTGCAGTGTTATTAATCCTTAAGATGTACTTTTTAGCAATATATTTCTTATGTAATGTACTAGTAGAAAGTGGAGCTTTTCTCCTCGGGCCTCTGCTGAAAATGGACTTGTTATCCAGCCAGACTAGCCCAGTCAACAAATGTAAAATAAATGTTTAAAACTATGTAAGACAACAATGCACACTACTGACATTGGTAGTATAGTAATACAGGGGAATGTTTAAAACTATGTATGACAACAATGCACACTACTGACATTGGTAGTCTAGTAATACAGGGGAATGTTTAAAACTATGTAAGACAACAATGCACACTATTAACATTGGTAGTATAGTAATACAGAGGAATGTTTAAAACTATGTACGACAACAATGCACACTACTGACATTGGTAGTATAGTAATACAGGGGAATGTGTAACATTATGTACGACAACAATGCACACTATTGACATTGGTAGTATAGTAATACAGGGGAATGTTTAAAATGATGTAAGACAACAATGCACACTATTGACATTGGTAGTATAGTAATACAGGGGAATGTTTAAAACTATGTAAGACAACAATGCACACTATTGACATTGGTAGTATAGTAATACAGGGGAATGTTTAAAACGATGTAAGACAACAATGCACACTATTAACATTGGTAGTATAGTAATACAGGGGAATTTTTACAACCATGTATGACAACAATGCACACTATTGAGCAATAAAGTCACACCAATATAGTTTGCTAGTAGGCTAAGTTAGCTAGAAAAACACAATACAGCAATCAAGTCTCTGATTATAAACCAATACCAAAGTTAGTTATAAAAGTCACCCATATGATGTTTGTTAGTAATTCAATTAGTTATTAAATAGTTCACTATTAATAGGTATATTGATATGCAAACAATTATAAGTAAGAGGTAAGTTTGCTTGTGCTGGTATGTAGAGAGGTGTCATCACAAAGACTGGTATTTAGTCTGGATTAGCACAAGGGCATAACCAGTGAGATTTGAGGTATGTTTTAAAGTTTGGTTTTAAATAGGGGAGCTGAGGAAATGGATGCAAGGTGATCTGGGAGGGGGTTCCAGGTTTTTCCCACTGCGTTGGAGAACAGAGAGTCACCAGCCAGATTGTTGGTTTTATTTATTTGCACTAGTAATTTGTTTGATGAGCATAGGATCTTTAGGTTATCATAGGGGAAGATTAGGTTGGTGAGTATGGGAGTCTTTGAAGGTTGGTATAGTATCTTTTGGACTATTGTTAGTTGGTTCAGTAAAATTAGATTTGACAGTTGTAACCAGCCTAGTTGTTTAATATTGTTGCAGTGATGGGTTCTGTAGGTTGAGCCAGTTGCAAATCTTGCTATATTATTGTAGGCGATGGAAAGTTTGTTCATATTGCTTTTGCATAGTTTAGTGTAGATAGGGGATGCATATATAAGGGTTGAGATTAAATGGGTATGGGCAATAGTGGACCTGGCTTTGGGGGTTAGAAAGGGTTTGATTCTGTAGAGGGAACCTAGTTTTTTGTTAATAGTTTTCATAGTGTTATTAATATGGGACTCAAAGGAGAGGTTATCATCAATTAGTACCCCAAGTAGTCTTGTGGTTGGTTCTGGAGATATTTCTTTACCATTAGTTGAGGTGACACTGAAGTATATTGGGGAAGTTCTGCGCGTGGGTGTGAATAGCATTTTTGTTTTTTTTTGGATTGAGAATGAGGCAACGGTCAATGAGCCATTTCTCAACTATGTTAAATATGTTTTGTGTTAGAAACTGAAGTAGTGATTGCGTCTTGGCTGACCATACTAATGTGCAATCATCTGCATACTGAATACAGGTGGCTTGAGGTATGACTGTGTGCAGGTCATTTGTGAAGATTGAAAAGAGGAGGGGACCGAGTATGGAGCCTTGAGGAACTCCGAGGGTTATTGGGAGGTGGGAAGATAGGCTATTCTGCCATAATACGGCTTGTTGCCTGTTTTGTAAGTAAGATTGAAACCACTGTATAGTGGGAGGAGCTAGTGACAAGTTTTTGAGAAACTTTGAGTAGCTGGTGGTTGACCATGTCAAAAGCTTTTGACAGATCAATAAATAGAGCTGAGGATAGTGTATCCTTGTTACGATTTTTGTTGATGCAGTTGGTGAAGGATAACAGAGCAGAGGTGGTGCTGTGAGATGGTCTAAAGCCATGTTGACAGCTAGCTAGCAAGTTTTTTTCAAGTAAGTGTTTTAAGAGCTGCTTATGAATGCACCTCCATGATTTTTGCTAGGGGGGATAATATGGCGATGGGTCTGTAATTAGATAGATCATTGGAGTTGCCACCTTTGTGAAGGGGAAATAATATGAGAAATTTTCCAGAGTGATGGGATGATACCCTCAGAGATAGTTCTATTGATGAGAATAGTTATGGGGTAGGCTATAGCTTTAGCAGCTTTTTGAAGGTATTCTGCAGGTAGTAGGTCTGCAGTGAGAGTGGTGGGTTTTAGTTTTTAAATTAGGGTGCGGACAAGGGATGTGGGGACAGGTTGAAATTTGAATAGTGGTGGGTTGATAGTGTTATGAGAGGATGTAGGACCAGGTTGGAATAAAGGTAGTGATGGATTGTTAGTATTATGGGAAGAAGTTGTGTTGGGTGACACCTGATTGGCTAGAGACTGAATGGTCTCTGTAAAAAAGGAATTGAAGGAAATGGCAGTTTGGGTGGGTGTTTTGTGTCCCGAGCCGTGGGGTGTGGGTGTGACTGAGCGGCCTGGGTGTATCAGTTTGTTGATGGTGTATTGTCTCCCGAGCCATGGGGTGTGGGTGTGACTGAGTGGCCTGTGGGTGTGACTGAGTGGCCTGGGTGTATCAGTTTGTTGATGGTGTATTGTGTTCCGAGCCGCGGGGTGTGGGTGTGACTGAGCAGCCTGGGTGTATCAGTTTGTTGATGCCAGCCCTGAATTTTTGCGGTTTATTTTGGTGGGTTTGTTGCAGATAACAGTAAAAGTTTCTTTTATCTGATAGAATGGCTTTTTTGGTTTTGTTTCTTATTTGTCTATACTTTACTTGATCTGCGGGGCATTTAGTGGTAAGCCAGGTGGTCCTGAGTTTATTTTTGGAGGATCTTTTGTTTGGTGGTTTTGGTAAGCCATGGGGCTGGTTTTGATCTACATCTAATTGTCCGAGTAGAGGCATGGTAGTCCAGTGTGGTTAAGAATTTGGAATTAAAGTATTTGACTGCTTCTTCTAGTGGTAGGTGTTTAAGGGGTGACCAGTCACAGGATATTAGTTCTTGTTGAATGTTGAGGTTAAAATTTTTGTTGGACCTAATGCTCTTACAGATGGTTATGTTTGGATTTTCACTCTTATACCTGATTAGGAATGTGAGTGGGTGGTCGCTGAGGTCTTCAGAGAGGGTACCTATTTTATACGTTTGTTGATTGCGATTTGTAAGGATCCAGTCTAGTGTGCTATCATTGTTATTAAGTTTATTAAATCTAGTGGGAGATGTGATGGTTTGAGTGAAACCATGTAGGTTGATATGGGTAGAAGGTTGCTCAGATATACATCTACTCCAGTTTACGTTAAGGTCGCCAAGTATTATTGTTTCTTGGGGGAAGGTGGAGGAAAGCCAGCTTAGGATAGTCTCTAAGGTGCTGATATTGTTGCCTGGAGGGAGATCGATACAGAGAATATAAATAGCTTTCCATTTGTTAAGAAGAATTTTGGAAATCAATACCTCTGCATTACTAGTTAAGGGAGGTTTTGAGTTTATTGAGGTTACCTGTAATTCAGTTTTGTATAAAATAGCTACACCACCTCCTTTCTTGGTATTACGGTCTAGTCGCAGTATATTATATAGTTACTGTGATTATACTGCTAAAGTGTCTAAAATTACTAGACTGTTGTCTGCTGATACATCTTAGTAGCTATAAAAGGTCCATTGTGGGGGTACAGACTTCCCTGCTGACTTGCTTAACATTGAGGAGTAGAATTCTTGTATTTGGGAGACATTTTAATCACATTATAGTCGCTACGGAGCTAACTTCTGATATATTCAATGTAGAAATACTAGACTATATCATGTCAGCAATTTTACTGTATGACTGATTAACTGTGCCTACATGACAGAAGTTCTCCAAACTGTATCTCCATTCAGGTACTGTCCTTTAATTCTCCACCTGGCTACAACTTACAAAACCTGCTTTAAAGAAGGTTGCTATACTTGGTACCAACGTACGGACAAGCTTTATTCAACAGTCCCACTACAAATATAAAATCGGCCAAGGTCAATATTTACACACTGTAAAGTAAAAATAAATCTTATAAATATAACATTTAAAGCAAGTGTACTGGGGTCAAAGCACAGCAGTAAACCACCTAATCCCAGCTAATTAATTCAACTCCCCTAGATACGTCTAGCAGAAATCTTAGTTTACCTTAACAATAGAGAGAGGGAATAGTTTTATGCTTGGTGAACTATATTGTAGAATAAAAGGTTCCTCTAAACGCTTACTTTATTCACTGACCCTTGGAAAGTTTGGTGCAGGTTTAGCCCCGCTCCGGCTCGCTCCATGCCCTACCCTGCCCCCATATCTCACCCACCCCCAGTAGTGCTACATTTATAACTATTAAGCCACACCCCACCTTTTCTAGCCATACAAAGGTACTTCCCTATCATCACCCCCCCTTCCACCACTTTCCAAATTAACCATTAACATCCCTCTAAGACAATTTAAGTATCACCCAAAGGCAATGAATACCATCTCAACCACTATTTTAAAGGCAACACTCAAATCCCTACCTCTCATTCTACCCCTTATAATTATACCATACCTCCTAACTAGTTATGAAGATCAGCAATACTCAGGCTTCCACCACCCTAAATATCAAACCTGTACCCCATTATCTCCACTTATTGCTGAACATACTACTTACTAGCCGGCCTCTAAAATAACAAAACTTAATAACCTGTATCTTAATAAAACAAATCAAAAGTACCCTAAATCCAAATATGGTCAAAAGCTACTATATAAACTCATGAGACTATTAGCTTACCTAAGAAAAAATATAACTAAAGACGGAGACATCCATCCTAACCCAGGCCCATCCTCTACCCCAAACTCTACTACCCCACCATTTTCTCTCAGGTCATCTAACTCCCTCCTAATTTGCCACCTAAACATAAGAAGCCTAAACAACAAGGTACAGCTTACCTGCATGACATAATGTGTCTAACAGAAACCTGGCTTAAGCCATCAGCCAAAGATAATGAAATCTTACCACCTGGGTATAATATACTCAGGGCTGATCGTACAAATAAAAAGGGAGGTGGGATAGCCGTGCTATATAAAAGCACACTTAATGTCATAGTTAACCCCACTCAACCACCCCAAATTTCCAATGCTGAAATATTAGCTCCAAAACTACAACTAAACAAACAAAAAAGTGTAAAACTAATTGGGATCTACATCCCCCCTGGGAACAACTCTGACACACTGGAGGATTGGATATCTAACAACTACCCTCAAGAAACTATTGTTCTGGGTGATGTTAATATTGACTGGAACCTATGTTCCTCAGACTCCAACCTCACCCTTATAAACCTCCATGGATTCTCACAGACCATATCCTCCTCCACCGGAATAGGTAATTCTAACCAAAAAGAGAGTATCCTAGACTGGATACTCATTAACAGTCATCCCCATATGTATATGTCTGGGATTCTTCCCAATGACCTTAGTTATCACCTCATCACATACATAAGGGAAGACAAAACAGTCAGCTCTCGATTGCCCATTTACAGGTCTATCAGAAACAACAAAAATTTTGAACCCACAAAATTTCAAACAGAACTCAAGTCCTGTAACTGGCCAAATCTAAAGTACCTTCCGCTAGATGAGGCAGTAACATATTTTAACGCCACATTTCTTACCATACTTGATTCTCATGCACCAAGACGGTCAATCAAAATTAAAACACAAATAGCACCTTGGCTAACAAAAGACTCCAAATCTAAAATCAAACTTCGAAACAAAGCAAGGGCCAAATGGCGTGCAACCAAGTCACCCCTAGACCGTATTAAATTTTATCAGCTAAGAAACAAGACTAAAAAAGCCATCACACTTGACAAAAAAAACTATTACTGCCAACTACAACAGAAACATCAAAACAACCCTCAAAAGTTCTGGGCAGGTATAAATGATCTTCTCCATCCAGGTAAATCATCCACTCCTACCCCAGCAACATTATGTGATAAAAGCCCAGAAGAAGTAGCAAATACCTTTAATAGTTTCTTTACCGAGACTATTCAGTCCTTAGCCAACCAACTATCAACTACCTGCTCCTCAATAACAGATTTTATACCCAAGACTCTCCTTTAACCTCCATCCCGTCTCCACATTCTTTATCCGATCCTTATGAAGAAGCTAAATCCATCTACCCTTTCTGCACATCATCTCCCAGCTGAATATCTGCAAAAAGCTACAGATGTCATAGCATACCCCATCCCGATCCTAATTAACCGAACCATAACAGAGGCCACAATCCCCTCAATGTGGAAAATATCCTACATAATACCACTCTATAAAGGTAGCTCATCCACAGAACTATCAAACTATATACCAATAGCCATACTGTCACCACTTGCCAAAATCATGGAGAAGTGTGTGCACAAACAACTTCTATACTATCTCATCCAGAATAAACTACTGACCAACTCACAACATGGATTTAGACCACACCACAGTACATCCACTGCCCTCCGCTCTTTTACCAATATAATTAACCATAACCAGAATAACAAAAAAATATCTTCAGCTCTCTTTGTGGACCTGTCCAAAGCCTTCAACATGGTTAACCACCAGCTACTTCTCCACACTCTGAAAACCTTGTACTTAGACAACCAAGCTCTCCACTGGTTTCATGCCTACCTCTCTGGCAGGCAATAAGCAGTACTGTAGCAGAATAAGCACTCTTGCCTGTTACCAAATACCATAGGAGTACCTCAAGGCTCCATATTAGGACCTTTTCTCTTTTCTGTCTTTATTAATGACCTCCATACAGTCATCCCAGATGCCACCTGCATTCAATATGCAGATGACTCTACACTAGTATGCTCCGATACCTCTCCAGTTAACCTACTATCTACAACGCAGCTCACTTTTACTACAGTGGAAAAATGGCTATCAGATCATCACCTGATCTTAAACCCAAACAAAACCAAACTACTACTTTTCTACCCAGCCCATAAATCCTCTCCTATGTCTTTTACCATACAGTCTAACAATGGCACTATCATCTCCCCAGACTCCTATACAAAACTCTTAGGAGTTACCATTGACAATAAACTTAGATTCGAAATGCATATTAACAAAACCATTAAATCCGTTAACAAGAAACTTGGGTCACTGTACAGGATAAAATCCTTCCTAACTCCAAAGGCCAAAGCGGCCATTGCCCGCTCACATCTTCTCTCTACCCTTCTATATGTCTCTCCCATTCTTACGAACCTTAACAAATCTGACCTTAACAAACTCTCATGTTGTTATAATCATATTGCCAGATATGCAACTGGCATGCCCTATAGAACACACTACTGCCTTCACCTAATAAACCTTGGCTGGATAGAACTACCAAACCTTCTTCAGCTGAACCTACTCACAGAAGCATTTAAAATTCTCAAACAACCCGACACCACCCCTGCACTGAAAAATATATTTATTCCTTACTCCAATCTAGGCTGCCTTCGCTCATCAAACAGGCTACTTGTCCAAACAATCAAATCCTATAACTCAGGGGGGTGAGACTCTGTTTGCCAACGCCATTGGAAAAATATGGAACTCCCTCCCCTCCAACCTTACTCTTACTACCTCCTTAGTCCAACTCAAGAAGTCTAAAACTCCATTTTAAGTCACATTGGCTTTGTCAGTGCTCTAACCCACATTAGCTCCTTTTCGTTAAACCAAGGTCATACTTTTCCTATGGATTATCCAAGTTCAAAAACATTAACTTTTTATTCTCAAATGCTCTAACTATTTCCTTGACTTATTTCTGACTATAAATAGAAGCTCTTAAATCTTTTCTAAATGAACAACTTAGGGAAGGGACCTGTAACCCCAAACAAGAACAATGAATTGAAACTAAACTCAAAATCTAAAATGGTCTTATTTTTAAGCTAGCATGTTTGAAAAATCTGTATGAGAACTTTCGTATTTTGTGGTTGCTATAGCTAAGATGTTTTGTAGCAGTATGTAAATTGAGTTTTTCCTCATATGCTTTACTATATGTAACAATCTGTAAATGTGTCTATGTTGGAGCTTTTCTCCCCAGACCTCCGCTGAAAATGGACATGTATCCAGTCGGATCACCCCAGTCAACAAATGTAAAATAAATAAGGAAGCACGCATTATGTATGTCTGACTGCAGCAAGATGAAATACATTACAGTGGTCATTTGTTTTTTAACCTTTGTCCCAGTTTCACATTAGATAGATACAAATGAGTTGTTAGTGTTAGTCATACGTATGTAAACAACTTTAAATGCATGACTGTGGTTATTTCACTTTCTTCTCAATTTAAGACCAGACAGTACATAGAAAGTGACCGTTTCTTTTGGAGGCTATGGAGACAGACACTATTCTCAGATAATTATGTATTAGTACAAGATAAGCATTTGTCTTCTCAGTTTACTGGAAAGTACTAGTTTGCTGGCTTTGAACATCAAGCCTTGGATTTCTGGATTGAAATTAAAAAAAAAAAAAAGACAGAATGTATTTTCTTACCTGTGTGTTTTTTTTTTTTTTTATCAAAATGTTGGGTGTAAAAAAACTCAAAACTTATCTCAGAACAGAGGATCATAGGAAGTTGCTAGGCTAATGGCCCTAGGGCCCTCACAAGCCTAGCCAGGTTCTACCCTTATTTCCACTATCAGCCCCTAATGCACCTGTCCAAGAGGGACAGAGGTGGAACCCATGGGGTAAATTTATGGTTACCCATCCAATCATCCAGACTGCATTTGAAGAGGGCCAATGAGGTGTTTTGTATAGCATGAAGTGGGAGTATGTTCCAAAGGTGTGCTAACCTCCAGAAAACAAATCTGTCCCTCCAGCAGGTTTTATTAATGTTACATATGAGGTTAAGGTAATTTGAGTGAGTAATGAGTGTACCATTTGATTTATGGGCATGCAGCATTTCCAATAAAGCAGGGTCAGAGAATGCCTTGTATGCAACACAGAGATTGAATCTGAGTAGTTGGTATGAAACAGAATGAAGTGACAGTGATTTCACATGATCCATGTAGGACAGATGCTGAAGACCTTGAATTTTCCTTTGAGGAACCTTTGTGGTCTCTCCAATTGCTGCAGGTGCTTGGAAAGGTACATTCCAAAAGGGGCATTGTACTCGGTTACTGGCCTGATGAGGAAAGAGTACAGGGAGGTTTTAACTTCTTTTCTATAGACAATACCTTTATTTATGAAAGGATCAATAGTCAATGCCTTTCTTACCCCTATGGAGGCATGGTGGTCACATGTAAGGTGGCTGTCAGCCTGTGTGCCCAGGTCTCTCATCACTGAGCACATACTTAAGGTGTTGCTATTTATGTGATAGTTAGTAGGAACATCACCCTTACTGAAAGAGATAATACATTTTTTGCATTGTGTTTAAGGCCATGACTTTGGCACCAATCATTTGTTTGAGTAAGACCCTCTTGTAGGATGTTGACATCATTTGGAGATCTATGACCACTCACAGTTTGTAGTCATTAGCAAACTTTTTCAGCCACAGACCTTTAGTTTTTGCTTGTACTTCCGATAAGTAATTTGATTCCTAACAGTAGAAGTCCAGGACTGATCCCTGGGAGTACAATCCTATGACTTTTGGAGGCCTAGCAGCCCCAGATCCTCTACTTTATTTACGTGTTTCCTTTACAGTTATTATAGCACAATCAGGGCTGCTGAGGGTGTATTGAAAGGATGGAGGAAAAAGAGCAACATTACGACAGAGTAAGAATATAAAAACAAGAACAGTATTCTGTCTCGAAGGTTTGGGGATGCCAGTATGGGGGAACAGGTAGAGACACTTGGAGGGGTGTAGGGTAGAACTAGTGGGCAGCAGGGGATGGGTATCATGGAGTCCTTTGCCTAGAGTTCCACTTCACCTGAGGCCCGCTGATCAGCTTGTTGGTATTGTTATTTATTTCAATGAGCAGCTCAAATCCTACCTACTGCAGAAAATTAAATACAAACATATTGGATCTGTAACCTAATTTTGTTCCATTAACTTCTGTTCACTTCACATAAAAGAACATTATCTTAACTCATTCACACCAATGGAGCTCAGAAAGTTTACAATTTAACTTCTAGTAGGCAGAGCCTAAGCCTTTTGCTAGAATCAAATTATGCCCTCAGATTTCAAACAAATGGTCATATCTCTGGAACCATTGGGGTTATGGGTAACTGGTTGAGAGGGTGGCCCAGTGGTTAAGGTGTTTGCCTTACAAACACAAGGTGCAGGGTTTGAGTCTCACAAGGGATAATTAGCTAGGCTTAAAATGGCTCGCAAGGGCAGTTTGCCTAGTACTAACCTATGCACCTAAATGGCAAACTCTTCAGCACAAACTATTTTTATAGTGGTAGCATTCTTTAGGTTCTAGGTCTTAAACTGAATTTTATAAGTCACAGTAAACCCAGTAACAATTTCATTTATAATATTTTGTAAACAATTTACAATATCTCAACAACCACTCAAGTTACACACATACTGTCAGCAACATTTTATTCATCTAGCTGAGAGCTTTTATAGGAGGCTAAGGAGTTCTGTCTGTATTACTTGGTTGTTGAGATATTTAGAAAAAATGTGATCATTGTATCTATATAAATTAATATCATAAAAACAACAGTTAATATCTATTTACCTGCACCAGACAGAGGTCAAATGTTAATACAGTTGTGTTTGCTATTGTGCAAGCTTTAAGATGAAATGTTTTAAAACCTTGTACATAGTATGGTTTTGCTCTTATTGATGCAAATATGAACAAGCAATATTTGACACCTACAGGAGTCAGAAGGAGTTAAATGCAGATGTACCTGGAGACGAAACGGATGTAATGAGTTAAGAATCACTTGTTACCTGCACTTGACAAATGTAAAGAGCTTTATAAATCATGTTGTCCAGTGCTAATTATTGTGATATATATTTTCCCATTCCTTAATACTTGTCTATGTTATTATGGTGATTACCATGAGAATGCATTGTGCGTTCATAATGATGAAAGTTAATAACAAGCATGCCTTTTTAAATAAATGCAACTATATGGTTATGGAAGAACCAGTTAATGCTAAAATATTTCATATTAATGTGAACTCATGTGGTTTATGACACAATTTGGAAAGTTTTTCTAATAAGCCTATATCATAGCCTATATCATAACATAACATTTAGCAGTATATTGAGCAATAAAGCAATTAAGGAACTAAAAGTTTCAGGTGATGTAGGTCTAGAGTTTGATATTTTCATTGTAACTAATATTCTTCAGGGAATCTACTCTTTAAATGCTAGAATCCGAGTTTAAGCAGAAAGTACAGAAAAACTTATTTTTAATGATATTTGCCAAAATAGATTATATGCTTCAGAAAGCAGGTAACATCAGTGACTGACATCTGCTGAAGGTTGCAGAAATACCAGTAATATTTGGAAATAATTTTGATGGACTAAAATGGCATGATGCTCTGCAAACCATTCCCATGAGGGTCTGCAAACCATTCCCATGATGGTCTGCAAACCATTCCCATGAGGTCTGTTTCAACAGCTAAATCATATTAAAGAGCAACTCTCTAATGAAAACTAATTTATGCTATTATTTCAGTAAATATGTTTAACTACAGAGTTTGGGGTATTTTTCTTCTACGTTCCATGAAGCAGGTCTATTCAAAAAGAAAAAATATTTTGTTTGACTGCTGTTTAAATACATTTCCCCAAATCATTTTAATTTCCACCAGAAAATTCTAGTTTAACTACATCTAAAAATGCTGAAAATTGTATATTGTGCATCATTTTTGTTTTCTCTTATGAAAAATCACTTGCAGTTCAGACCATAGAAAGTGTGACCTGGAGATTAAAGTAAGTTGCAAGCTGTACCTTACAAAAGTATACAAAGCTCTAAATATTGCTCTTCTAAGCCACAACAGACTGAGGAAATAACTCTGCTCAGAGGTTGTAGCACATTGTGGTAAGCAGTTACATACATGACTTGTATGCCTGTTTGCATGGTTCACAGCTAAAGAGTGCCTTTTGATTCTCAGGTGAAATACTTGTGTTAAAACTCTTTTCTCAGTGACAGGATATGGGGATAAAACAGCTAAGCTAGGCAGACAGAAGGAAATATTTTTGTACCTAACATATTATGTCCTGCTGTGCACATAGTTAAGGATAAACAATGCAACTGGAAGTCCAGAAGGCTGGCAGTTCTATCCCTACTCCAGATGACTGGACTGCTGACACTGCAGTATGCAGCAAAGTAAATAGTCATACGTGCCATATTTGTAGGTCCATAGGTACGTGCTAGGCTAGCTGCCCTTTGCAGGCAATTTTAGACCTAAACAATTTCTCTTTTTTGTGCTCTTGATTTAACCTATCCCATTTGGTTAGAGATTGGCTGATAATTATAATTTACCCCAATGACAATAACTGGGATTATACCAAAGATAGTTTGAGGAGATCCATGCATGGGATAAAGCATTTAGGAGTTGCCTCTGTCCATTAGCAGAACTGAGGACAGTCCTGGGATAAAATTTCTATTTCTCATCCACAGATCCAAATTGCAGTTGAATATGGACAGGGATGAACTTTATTCTATGTGGATGGGGAGTCTGTTCCAGAGGAGTGGTGTCCTCTGTGATATATACCCATCCCTCCAAACTGCTCTGTTGATGTTGTAGAAGACATTTAGATCCATAGATGGAGAATATTTGATGCAATTTGACTTGCTGATGTGCATAAATCTATCAGTATTGGATTGGAGAATGCCTTGTATACCATACACAGGTTGCCTCTTAGCAGTCTGTATGATACCAAGTATAGTGACAGGACTTTGAGTTGATCCATGATGGGGCATGTTGTTTAGGCCTTGTATCCTTTTGGAAAGGTATCACTGTGGGTGTTCCAGTTGTTGCATGTGCCTGTGGGTGTTCCAGTTGTTGCATGTGCCTGGATAGATACATGCCAAAGGGGGCTTTATATTCAATGACTGGCCTAATGAGGGGTGAGTAAAGGGGGGGGCAATGACATCCCTAGATCTAGACACAATCCCTGTGTTTAAAAGCTGTGTAATATAGGACTTTCTTACAACTATGGACACATGTTGGTCAAAAATGAAGTCACTGTCATCATAGATTCCCAAATCCCTAACAGCTGGGTCAACTTTTGGGGACATATAATTATTTTCCACAATGTATTACAACCTCTAAGCAGAGACATCAAAGCAGGCTGTTGTCTCTCTTAATACAGGAATGCTTAGAGCTTAATACACTTTTGTGGGTGCAGATCACACCTTACTTGTATCCTGAGTGTGCCGCTCTTTGAATGAGATGTTAACAGAGTTCCCATCTGCTTGAGCTGGTGGTAGATGAGGTGGATGCAAACTATCCCATGGTACCTACTGAAAAGAATAGTCGTGCTTTGTTAACATTTGCATTAAATTTATATCACATAAAAAACTTTAAATCAATTTGCACACCCTTTTTACATTCAAAGTTATTTGCATGTTATTAACACAAAATAACTTTACTAGATAGTTCTATTTTGAGCATTACTTTTTCTTTTATATTTACCCTCTATCCCTTTACTAGATAGTTCTATTTTGAGCATTACTTTTTCTTTTATATTTACCCTCTATCCCTTTACTAGATAGTTCTATTTTGAGCATAACTTTTTCTTTTATATTTACCCTCTATCCCTTTACTAGATAGTTCTATTTTGAGCATTACTTTTTCTTGTATATTTACCCTCTATCCCTTCATCCTATCTTCTTATTTCAGTTAATACATCATCCACTTCCATTTTCTTGTTCATAGGAGACTACTAAGCTAATGGCTCAAGATCCCTTAAAATTCTAGTCATTATTACACAAATTTTACTCAATTTTAAGGACTAGAAGATGGCTTAGGTTTGTGCCTATACCTCTGAGTGTTTTACAGACTGTCCCTGGCCACACAGGGCATTTGCGTCATCCCATAGTGACTTTAAAATTTTCCCTTCATTGATCCAAACTGCATCTGAAGAGGGTCAGGGAAGGACTCTGATGTGAATAGGAAGCCTGTTCCAGAGAAAGGATAATCTCTGAGACACAGATCAGTCTCTCCAGTGTGTTTCTCTTTGTGACAGACCAGGATCAGATCCCTAGATTGGGTGGCCTTCATGCAGTCTGTCCTCCGGATGTTTAACAGTTCCATCAGGGCTGGATTTGAAAGTCCCTTAGGTTAGGCATTGATCACACCTTATTAGTAAGTGGGAAGAAAGTAAAGGGATAGTGCTTTTAGTCTATCTGCATAGGACATGTACACCCTGTATATTTATTTCTTTTTTAGGAACCTCTGAGACCACTCCAGCTGTTGCAAGTACCTGGTCAAGTACATGCTGAAAGGCGCATTATGCTTGATTATTGGTCTGATGAGGGCTGAGTACAGTGGAACTTTAATTTCCCTGAATTTGAAGGCCATATATCTTTAATTATTATGTGTGCCACACAGAAGGACTTCCTCACCACTGTGGACACATGGCAGTCAACGTTTGGGCTACTATCTGTGTATCTAGATCTCACCTGAGTCCACTCTTAGGAATGTGTTATTAATGTTGGAATTTGCAGGGGGCATTTGACTTTCCAAAGGGTATGATTATGCATTTTTTGAATTTAGCTTCAGGTCACGGCTCTGGCACCAATCATTTGTCTGAGTTAAACCCGTCTGAAGGATATCTGCATCATTGAGAGATTCAGTGATTGCCCCCAACTCACAGTAGTCAGCAAACGTAGTCAGCCAAAGGCCTTCTACATTAGCCTTAACTTCATATAAGTATATTCCAAACAGGAGAGGTCCCAGCACTGAGCTCTGCGGTACACCACTACTAACTGGCCTCTTGCTGGATCTGGATTTTTTCACTCTAACATTGTGTGGCCTGTCCATAAGCCATTTGGCTAGCCATCTGCTGACATAGTGGGATTTATGCACAGTTTTGTGAGTTGATCTATAATACTTGAGTGGAGGAATCATGCCAAATAACTTAGCCAGGTCAAGGTAGGCAGTATGTACTGTTTTACCCTCATCCATAACCCTAGGGACTTTCTCCAAGTCCACCAGATTGAGCAGGCATGACCTACCTTTGACAAAGCCAAACTGGGTTTAGTCCAGTGTTTGGAAAAGTCCCAGGTCATTATTTTTCTGGTCCGTGATTATTCTTTCCATGGCCTTGCATAGAAGGCTAGTCAAACGTATGGGTCTGTAACTTCCTGGGTCAGTTGATGGTCTCCCTTTATGCAGAGGGATGACTGCTACTATCCTCCACTCCACAGGGACAAAGCCAGTCTGGAGGCTGTGCTTAAATAGAGATCCTAGTGGGATTGATAAGTCCTGTTTTAAGCTATTTAAGAGACACCCAGGGATATTATTGGGACCCAGTGAAGCCATGTTTTTAGCTTTAGAGTGTGCAGTGGCAACCTGTTCTTTAGTGATAACTGGTAGAGGAATGGTAGAGGGTATTTCTTGGAAGGTAGCCAGAAGTGATGGTGACATGAAATTTGAGCTGAATTTATCATCCAGCAGATTTTCTATAACTTCTGGCCGAGTATATGTGATGCCATCTGTAACTAATTCCACACATTGAAGGGTGCTGCCCTTAAGACTGTGAACATAATTGAAAAATGCCTTATGGTTATCCTTAGCTTGGGAGGCTATTTTTGCCTCAAAATTTGTTTTTGAAAACTTGACTAGTTCCCTGGTTTGCTAGTTTAGACTAATGAGGGACTTTTTGCTCTGATGTGCACATTCTTTTACCTCTAGACAGGGTGGTCTTTCTTTTGTTGTATAACCTATTAATACCAGGGGTCCACAAAGGTTGCTTGTTTTTGCGGTTTGACATGGGCTTATTTTAGTCTGGTACTGCCATTTCTATGCATTTGTTTATATGGTTATACAGGGGTTGTGTGTACTCCTCCACATGGGTTCGTAGGTTCCTAGGTTAGTACTAGGCTATCAGCCCTAGGGCCTATACAAGCCTAGCCATAACAATTCCCTGGCTATTTCTTCCCACATTATTTACTTCCCTGGACCCCTGTCTAGCAGGGTGAATTATGTGATCCCCGGGGTGAATTTCCTTTCTCCCATCCAATTGCCAAGGTTCCTTTTGAAGAAGGCCAAAGAGGTGCTCTGCTTGACATGTATGGGCAGTTTATTCCAGAGTCTGGGGAGTCTCTGGGCCAGGAAACTATCCCTCCAGCATGTTTTGTTTATTGTGATAAGGTTTAGATTTCTGGAGCACGTGGCTCTGAGGGATTTAAGTGTAGCATGTCCAACAGCTCTAGGTTTGACATGGCCTTGTATGTTAAGCAGAGATCGCCTCTGAGTGGATGATATGTGACAGAGTATAGCTGGAGTTTTTAAGGCAGTCAGCATAGGGCATCTGCTTTAGGCCTGTGATTCTTTTAGTGAGGTATTTCTGCGGCCTTTCCAGTTGTTGCAGATGTCTTGAGAGGTACATTCCAAATGGGGCATTGTATTCTATAATGGGTCTAATGAGGGATGAGTACAGTGGGAAAATTACCTCCTTTTTTTGTGGATGAAAAGCCCTTAGTGATGAGGTGTGCCACATAGAAAGATTTCCTGACTGTTGTGGTGATGTGGTTATCGAAGGTGAGACCACTGTCCACCTGTGTCCCTAAGTCTCTAATCACACTTTCTGTGTTTAGTGTACTGCCACCTATGTGGTAATTCCCAAAGTTGATAACTATACATTTCTTGGCATTGAGCTTGAGCCCATGGCTCTGGCACCAAGCATCTGTTTCTGTAAGGCCCTTTTGTAGAGTATCCACATCATTTGGGGATTCAATAAATGCTCTCAGATTGCAGTCATCTGCTAACTTTTTGGCCAGAGTCCCTTAGTGTTAGCCTGTACTTCACAGAAGTAGATGCCAAACAGCAGCGGTCCCAGGACTGAACCCTGAGGTACTCCACTTGTCACTTGTCTGGAACTAGATTTGGGGTCGGCTACTTTTACAGTGTAGGTTATATCAGTAAGCCAGTTGGCAACCTATCAAGTGATGTAGGGATTAATGCCCAGCTTAGTAAGTCTATCTATGATTCCATAGTGGGGGATAGTGTCAAAGGCTTTGGCAAGGTCCAGATAGGCTATGTGGACCACCATACCCTCATTCACTGCTTTAGAGACTTATTTGAAGAGGTCAGTCAGGCTCAGGAGACCAGATTAGCCCTTCAGGAACCCAAACTGGGTGGGGTCCAGTGTTTGAAGGTTGCCAATGTCTTTGTTTATCATTTTTATTTATTTTTTATTTTACATTTGTTGACCGGGCTAGTCTAGCTGGATATGTGTCCATTTTCAGTAGAGGCCCGGGGAGAAAAGCTCCAAGATAAACTAAGTGAAAAACTTAAAAATCATTTTAACATAGGACTAGAAGAAGAATAAGACATATTCAGATATACATTGCAAATTACAAAATAAAACCTTGGAAGGATAAAAAGTAATAAGGTAACTATGTAGCTGCATACATTATGTACTGTGCAAAGGATAAAAAGTAATAAGGTAACGATGTAGCTGCATACATTATGTACTATGCAAAGGATAAAAAGTAATAAGGTAACTATGTAGCTGCATACATTATGTACTATGCAAAGGATAAAAAGTAATAAGGCAACTATGTAGCTGCATACATTATGTACTATGCAAAGGATAAAAAGTAATAAGGTAACTATGTAGATGCATACATTATGTACTATGCAAAGGATAAAAAGTAATAAGGTAACTGTAGCTGCATACATTATGTACTATGCAAAGGATAAAAAGTAATAAGGTAACTATGTAGATGCATACATTATGTACTATGCAAAGGATAAAAAGTAATAAGGCAACTATGTAGCTGCATACATTATGTACTATGCAAAGTATAAAAAGTAATAAGGCAATTATGTAGCCGCATACATTATGTACTATGCAAAGGATAAAAAGTAATAAGGCAACTATGTAGCCGCATACATTATGTACTATGTAAAGGATAAAAAGTAATAAGGTAACTATGTCGCTGCATACATTATGTACTATGCAAAGGATAAAAAGTAATAAGGTAACTATGTCACTGCATACATTATGTACTATGCAAAGCATAAAAAGTAATAAGGTAACTATGTAGCTGCATACATTATGTACTATGCAAAGCATAAAAAGTAATAAGGTAACTATGTAGCTGCATACATTATGTACTATGCAAAAGATAAAAAATAATAAGGCAACTATGTAGCTGCATACATTATGTACTATGTAAAGGATAAAAAGTAACTTAACTGTAGCTGCATACATTATGTACTATGCAAAGGATAAAAAGTAATAAGGCAACTATGTAGCTGCATACATTATGTACTGTGCTTCTAGCAGGTTATAATGTAAAAATCAGAGAGGACAAAGCAAAGAGCTTTAGTTCTAGAATATTATAACAAAACAGTGTGAAATGCAGGTAATTATACAATAAAGTAGGACAAGTGATGAAAGAGTAATTATGTAAAATGTGCAACTAGAGTATAGAAGAAAGAAAATCTTCTGTAAAGAGAACTTAGAGAGAGAAACTTTGTGTAATAGTAAAGAACTTTGTTTACTAGAAAAGAAAATGTCTTTGTTCTTGAGTAGTATAACAGGTGGTATTTATAAGTTAAGAATATAAAATAGTATATATGTAGTCAATAATGGCAGAAACTTAGGTAAATCTGTTGGCTAGATGCCTAGTCTGGTTTAGAACAGGGGCACAGCCAGTGTGTTGTTAGGTAAAGTTTGTTTGTTTTTGAAAAGTGAGGGAGAGGGGAGAGAGGAAAGATCACTGGGGAGAAGATTCCAAGTTTTTCCAATAACATTAGAAGAGAGAGATTCTCCAGCCTTGTTATTGGGTTTAGAGGTATGTACAAGGTTTTTGTGAGAGGAACGTAGGGATTTCAAATTTATATATGGTGTGATGAGGGTGGATAGAATAGGAGTAGAGGACGGTTTATAAAGGGTTTTATGGGCAATGGTTAGTTGGTGGAGTTTAATCACGTTTTGTAGTTCCAGCCATCCAAGCTGTTTTATATTTATGCAATGGTGGGTTTTATAGGGGTTACCTGTAGCAAACCTAGCAGTATTGTTATAGGAAGTTTCCAGTTTGCTAAGGTTCTTTTTTGAAAGGTTAGTAAAAATTGGTGATGCATAGAGGAGAGTAGAGATTAGATGAGTGTGCGCTATAGTTGTTCTAGCAGTGGGGGAGAGGAAAGGTCTAATCCTATTCTAGGGAGCCTAGTTTTTTGTTGACAGTTTTTATTTTATTATTGATATGGGTGTCAAAATTCAGGTTATCTATGATAATACCCAGAAGTTTGATGGTTGGGTCTGGTGATATAATGATACCATTGGTGGATGTAATTGAGAAATCCAATGGAGAGGAATTATGAGTTGGAGTAAAGAGGAGGAGTTTAGTTTTATTAGGGTTCAAAAGAAGGCAACGCTGTGTAAATCATTGTTCAACTATGTTAAATGTGTTCTGGGTAAGAGAGAGAAGTTCAGATTTGGATTTGGCTGAACATAAAAGTGTGGAGTCGTCAGCATATTGTATGCAAGTGGCTTACGGGATGGCTAGATGAAGGTCATTAATGAAAATTGAAAAGAGAAGAGGTCCTAGTATGGACCCCTGAGGGACACCTATGGTAACTGGTTGAAGGGTAGAAAGTGTCTTATCCCAGATTACTGCTTGTTGTCTTTATAAGTTCCATGATAATATGTTCCATGGTCTTGCAGATCAGGCTTGTCAGACTGATTGGGCAGTAGTTCCCAGGATCCAAGGTGGATGCCCCCTTGTGGAGTGGGATAACTGTAGCTGTGTGCCACTCAGTGGGTATGAAGACTGAGGTGAGGCTATGATTAAACATGACACTTAGGTGAGGTGCCAGTTAATTTTGTAGTTCATGTAGTACACAGCCTGGGATGTCATCTGGTCCCATGGATGCTGTATTCTTAGCTTTGGAGAGTGCGTTTTGTACCTATGTGGCCGTTATTACAGGAATTTGGCAATCTTCTGGTATTGAGATGGGCCGTTTAGGGGGTGAGAGGGGGGTGAAGTTTTCAATGAATTGATCTGCCAGGATATTGGCAATATCCTTGGGATCAGTATATTTAATGCCATTCTGTGTAGGTTGGAGCAGATCTGAGCATTGCCATTTAGATTCGTGACATAGTTATAGAATGCCTTGTGGTTCTTTGGAATCTTTGGCAATTTTATTTTCATAACTAGCTTTGGAGGATTTTATAAGGGATCTCAGCTTCTTACGGAGGCTAAGGGAGTTTTTGCATCCTAGGATTTTCCTCTTTTCTGCAACAGTTTCTTCCTTTTGTTATAAAGGTTGTTTATGGCAGGGGACCACCAGATTGGCTTCCTTTTTTTGGTGGACAACATCTTGATTCTATTTGGGATGGCATGATTCATTCATGAGTGGATGTGCTCGTACAGTGTCTTAGTGTAGGATTCAGCACTCGAACTTTCAGTTCCCATCTGCACAGGTGTCATGAAGTTTGTCATGTCTGACTTGAGTAGCATGAAGTTGGCTTTGGAGAAGTTTTTTATGGAGGTTTCCTTACTGGGGGGTGGGGGTGGAATGTGGATGTTAAGGGTGATTAGCTTATGGTCGGACTGGACCAAAGAGGGGGTGACCATAGGTGTGGAGCATCGATTTTCCATGTTGGTAATGACCAGGTCTAGGATATTAGAGCCCCTGGTAGGACTATGGATTAGTTGATCCAGGGCATTGGATTTTATGAATTCCAAGAACCGTTGGGCAAAGGTGTTGGTACACGAGTAGTTTTCCCAGTTAATGGCAGGGTTGTTGAAATCATACAGTATTAGGGTGTTTGGTTGTATCAATATTTTCCAGTATGTTTGGAAAGGTGTAGTGAGAATCGTGGGGCATGTTGGGGGATCTGTAGCAAGCTACAATTTGGATTGCAGTCTTACCTAGTGTTAGTTGCAGGTGCAGAATTTCAGATGCAATGTATTGGGCAACTAGCCTGGTGGTGTAAATATCCTTGGTGAATATGGACACTCTTCCACTTTTAGTGTTTCGGTCCTGGTTTGGTGGCCGAAAAGTGTGGTAAGAATTGTAGCCTGGTATTACAAGGGTGCTCTCTGGAGCCTTGAACCAGGTCTCAGTTACTGCACAGATATCAATGTTCTCCATTTTTAGGAGTGCCTCAAGAGAGTGCATTTTGAGGTTTAGACTTCTAGCATTGAGTAGCATTACCTTCAGAATTTGCATGCTTGTATCTGTTATGGTGGTGGTTTTGTCCTTTGAACTTTGCCTAAAAAAGGCAATATAGGGGTGGCAAGAGTCTTAGCCAGTAACCTGAATCCCAGGGGTGACAGGTGCAGACCATCTCTGGCAAAGCATCATGGTCTGTCGATCATGTCGTCCCAGGCAGACAGATACTGGATCCCCTTTGAATGACACCAAAAGCTTAGCCAATTGTTGAAGTCAGTCATTTTGGCCTTATATTGTGGCATCATTCTGGGTGAAGGCAGGATGCTACTCAAGACTAGGGTCATACCTGCCTGGTCTACATGATTCAAGAGCTCTTCCATGTAGTTTTTCATGTAGCCTAGTGAGGTACGTCTCAAGTCATTCACTCCAACATGGACAATGACAGAGTCATATTTGTACTTGTTGTGGAGTGACTTGAGTGCATGGGTTATTTGGCGGATCCTGGCACCTGAAAGGCAGCTGACTGTAATTTTCTCCTTGCTCAGCCTGGTGAGTGGGACATCAGTGTGCCTGACTAGAGAGTCACCTATGACTAAAGTGTTAGGTACGTTGTCCTGCCTTAGGGGTTGTTGGGTGGCACCCTGGTGGTGTGAGCTATGTGACACTTTGGTTGTGATTGGTGTTTGTTTGCATTTCAGCTTCAGAGGTCCTTGTTGCTTGGGCAGGTTACAGTTAAGGGCCTCCACATATGTGGATTTAATGTTGCTATGTGTGGGTGTTGGTGGTGTGGGTTTAGAAGAGCTATGTGTTGCCTGAGGTGTAGTGCGGGTGTTGACCTTCTCCTAGTGACTGTCTAGCACAGTCTTGGGTGGAGAGAGCTTTGCTTCCAGTTTGGCTATGTAAGTGCATCTCTCACAGGTTGTAGTGTTGGGTGGTAGGAGGAGAGAGTTGTCTGTGTACATGAGGCAATTGCTGCATTGCCCCAGTATGCCCAGATTCACCAGGTGGACAGCAGAAATCACTGGTAGCTGACCCTTGGACATGCCTGGTTTGGTGCTTTTTTGTAAAGTACAGGAGCTGTTTTCCCTTGCCTTAGCAAGGTACTTTGCAATTTTAGGTTGTTTAGTGCCTACAATTAATTTCTCCTTATTAATAAAGAGAGTTGAGTGCTTGTATCAGTTTAAGGCTTCCTACTGCTTTCCAGCAGGTATTAGAGCAAGTGTTAGTCACAGGAATGCTTAAAGGTAAGATGTGGGAATTCTGTTTTCTGGGTTTGGGGGAGTTTGGAAATTAGCTATGCTGTCATTTAATAGGAGGTAGTTTGCCTTAGAAAAGTTCTTAAAAGTTTGGCATTAGGTAAGAATTCTAGTTTATATTTGTTTGTAGGGAGACCACTTTGTGATTTTATCTAACCAATGAGGATATCACACACGGGGGAGGGTGCAACACTCACCCATATTTGTGAGTACCAGGTGCATACTAGTTGCTCCAGGGTATTTGAATTTACAAAGTCTAGAAATCTTTCAGTCTGCATGTCAATGGTCATCTATGCTTCTCAGTTAATGGAGGGGTAGTTGAAATCCTCCCTGACTATGGTATTGGGCTGAATGGTAAGTGATTCTAGTAAATTTAGGTATGAAGTACCAGTTTCCTGGTTCATGTTGGGGGACCTGCAGCTAGCAATGATAGGGTAATGGATCTTTGCCATGGTTAGTTGGACATGGAGTAACTCAAGCATGTCATTGTTTGACCAGCCTTGACGTGTGCTTTTCCTTTATGTAGATGGGTACACGTCCACCGTTTGTCCTCTCATGTCCTGGAGGTGATCAGAACATATGAAAAGCATTATAGCCTCGTACTGCCGGGGTGTTTTTCATGATTTTGCACTATGTCTCATTAACTGCACAGACATCAGCATTTCCCAGGGTGAGGAGTACTTCCAGGGAGTATAATTTCTTGAGACACCTACCATTGAGCAGTAATACATTTAGTTCATCCCGAGTAGATTTTGCTATGTTAGAAGGTTTGTCTGTTTGGCAATGCCTAAAAAGGCAGTAAAGGACTGAATAATATTTTGGCCAATATCCAAATGCCTATTGGTAACAGATAAAGACCAAACCTGGCAAAGCAGTGTGGCCTTTCAGTCATGTCCTCCCAGGCTGACAATTGTTGGACCTATTTGGAATGACACCAGTAGCTAAGCCAAGTATTAAAGTCAATCAGTTTCTTTTGGTACTGTGGCATTATCCTTGTATGTTGTATTTGTTATACAAGTTCTCACATCTTTTTTCCACACCACTCATTGTTACAAACAGTACTTTATTGCATTTATCAATATTACATTTCTTTTATCATAGTTCCTATATGATATATTCATATTTATATATTTAAACCCCTTCCATATTCATTTTTAAACTTTTTCCAAAATTCTATATTTTCACAATCGAAAAAACAATGTTTTATGAAACAATGACTATAACATATATATTTTATAGTCAGTATTTCCAGGTGTTTTGTTGTTTCTTCAAAACAGTCAATATATTTTCTTTCCTCTAACACCTTATATTTCATCTTCCTTTTCACTAGTAACTTCGTCAATAAAATTCTCCACAAAAAAATCCTCTGCTTCATAAAAATTTTCAAACATTTTTCTTCTGTCTTTTATTGACTTTATTTTCTTTCATAGGGCTATATGTGAATACTAGGCTAACTGCCTTGAAAGGCCAATAACAAGAGGTTAGAATCAAACTCTGTACATTTTGTATACAAGGTAAAAACCTTAAACATTATGTCATACCTACCCTTATTATACATTATCCCCTTCTCACCAGGCTTAACTTTGAGCCCCAAATGAAGCTTTAAAAACTAATGTCTTTTCCCATTTGAGTGGGAAACATAAATATATATTCCCCCCTAAAAAATATTCATCACAACTGTTTTCTGAAAAGTTAAAAACTTTACCACCAAGATAACATTTTTTTATTTGTTCCAGTATCTATCTCAATTGACATTACACTTTGAAACTCACCAAAAGTTGCTCCCAAAAAACTACTTCCTTTCCTGTGAAATATATTCCATTTATTTTCTCACCAGATCCCTTACACTTTTAACTGCAAATCAGATTTTTGATCTTTATTACAACTTCACCTATCCATCCCTTGTTTTTGTCATTAGAACTAAATCATCTGGTTATGTCATACATATTGGTGATGCAACATTTCCCTTCCTTCCATCTCACAACTTGCCTCCCTCATTTCATTTATGAATGTCTGTACTGCTGCATTCATTATTAATACAAATAAAACACAGTCATTGGACTTAGGTTCATAGGTTTATACTAGGCTATCTGCCCCAAGGCATTTATAAGCCTAGCCCAAAGTTTTGTGGCTTACGCCACCCCTTATATGAAAAAATACTGTGCCCATTAGTTTGTTGTGCCTCTGTCCAGCAGTGACACAAGAGATGATTCCCGGGGTAAACCTATGATCTCCCATCCACAGGTCAAGATTTCTCTTGAACAGAGCCAGCGAGGTGCTCTGCCTCACCTGGACCTGGATTTTATTCCACAGCACAGGGAGTCTCTGAGTGATAAATCTATCCCTCCAGCATGTCCTATTTATATCCATGCTAAGGTTTAAGTCGCTTGCTCTAGTGGTTTTGGTGGATTTGGATTTTTTGAGGTGGAGCATGTCCATTAATTCCGGGTTGGACATGGCCTTGTATGTCAGGCACGTCAACTCGGAGCAGACGGTATGCGACTGAATAGAGCTGGAGTTTCTTCAATCTGGCAGCATATGACAGATTTTGGAGTCCCTTTATCCTTTTGGTGAGGAACTTTGGGGTCTCTCCAATTGCTGCAGATGTCGGGTGAGATACATCCCGAATGGGGCATTGTACTCGATCATTGGTCTGATAAGTGAAGAGTACAGGGGAACAATGACCTCACTAGATCTGGATGTGAATCCCTTCATGATCAGGTGGGCAATGTAGAAGGTCTTTCTAACCACTTTAGCAACGTGAGTGTCAAAAGAAAGGCCACTGTCAACCTGGGTCTCCAGGTCCCTGATAACCTCTTCTGTGCTTAGTGGATTGCCACCTATATGGTAGCTTGGGGTTACCTTGTTTTTCCCGAAGGGTATGACTATACATATTTTGGTGTTTAACTTCAGGCCATGGCTCTGGCACCAGCTATCTGTTTCTGTGAGTCCCTTCTGAAGGATATCCATGTCCGATGCACTTTCCACTATGGCGCCCAGTTTGCAGTCGTCTGCAAACTTTGTCAGCCAAAGTCCTCCCATGTTGGCCTGTACTTCTGAGAAGTAGATGCCGAACAAAAGGGGGCCAAGGACCGAGCCCTGTGGGACACCACTTGTGACCGGCTTGGAGTCTGACAGCGCCAGCAACTCTAACCCTGTGGGTTCTGTCCTTAAGCCAGTTTGCAACCCATCTTGTGACATATGGGTTTACATTTAAGCTGGTAAGTTTTTCTACAATACCCGAGTGGGGTATTGTGTCGAAAGCCTTTGCAAGGTCAAGGTAGGCTGTATGGACTGCCTTTACCTCATCAATGGCCTTAGTGTCTGTTTCGAAGAAGTCGACCAAGTTCAAAAGGCATAATCTGCCCTTGACGAAGCCAAACTGGGACGGGTCCAATGTCTGCAAGTCCCCTATATCTTTGTTTATGAGCTCCATTATGATCCTCTCCATAGCTTTGCAGACTAGACTTGTTAAGCTTATGGGGCGGTAATTACCAGGGTCTGTATAGGCACCGCCTTTGTGGAGTGGGACCACAGTTGCCGTACACCACTCCTTGGGCACGTATCCTGTGGTAAGGCTGAGATTAAACAGCTGCCTTATGTGCGGGTTTAATTCCTCATTTAGCTCATGTAGCACACAGCTGGGGACACCATCCGGTCCCATTGATGCTGTGCTTTTAGCTTTAGAGAGAGCAGCTTTCACCTGCGCATTTGAGATGTCTGGGGGGCTACACTCCGCTGGGATAGTTATCTCTCCTTTAGGAGCGGAGAGGGGATGAAGTTTGCACTGAACCTGTCTGCCAGTATGTTGGCAATGTCTGTGGGTTCAGTGATTTTTGTATCATTTTGGACTAATTCTGAGCATATCTGGGAGTTTCCACCCAGGTTCCTAACATAGCTGAAAAAGGCCTTATGATTGTCCTTTGAATCCATGGCAATTTTTCTCTCAAAATTGGCCTTAGTTGATTTTATGAGTGCTCGTATTTTTTACTAATAATGATCAGGGGTGACTTCCTTTTATGGATTTTGTTCTATCATGTAATAGCTTTCTCCTCTTATTGTAAAGTTTGTTAATGGCTGGGGTCCACCAGACTGGACGTTTGCCCTTTGTGGAAAGAGTCTTGGTTTTATTTGGGATTGCCTGATCCATGCAGTCCTGGAGGTGTTCATAGAAGGCATTTGTAAGGGCTTCCGCAGCTTGGGTTGTGGTTTCCACTGGCTCAGGGGCCTTGAAGGATACCACACCAGTCTTGAGTAGTGTGAAGTTTGCTTTAGAGAAGTTCGTCACTGTGGTCTTTTTTGTTTGGGGTGGGGGCGGGATGTGGATTTCCAGTGAGATTAGTTTATGATCAGATCTCACCAATGAGGGATATACTTCTGGTGTGGAGCATTATTTCCCCATGTTTGTGATAATGAGATCTAGTATATTTTCTCCTCTTGTGGGAACAGTGACTAGCTGTTCCATGGCATTTGAATTTATGAACTCCAGGAACCATTGGGCTAGAAAGTTAGGGCTTGAGTAATGTTCCCAGTCTATATTCGGGTAGTTGAAGTCACCCAATATGATGGTGTTTGGAGATACATTTATACCCTCCAGTGTCTTCAGGAAGGCTGTGTGGGGTTCCTGAGTGAGAGGGTGGCCTGTAGCATGCTACAATTTGTAGAGCAGTTTTGCCTATGGTTAGTTGCACCTGGATGGTTTCCGAAGCTTCGTGCGTTGCCACCAACCTGGAGGTGTGGGTATCCTTTATGAATATGGATACACCCCCTCCTTTTGTGGTGTGGTCTGGGTTTTGGGGCCGGAACGCATGATATGAGGTAAAACCTAATAGTGCCAGGGTGCTCTCAGGAGCCTTGAACCAGGTTTCAGTTATGGCACAGACATCAATGTTCTCCATACTGAGAAGGGCCATGAGTGCGTGCATTTTGAGATTTAGACTTCTGGCATTGAGCAGCATTACCCCCAGTTTCTTCCCATTTTTGTTTTCTAGGGTGGTAGGTTTAGAATTTGAGCCTTGCCTAAAAAAGGCACTATGGGGGTGGCAAGAGCCTTAGCCAATATCCGGAATCCCAGGGGTGACAGGTGCAAGCCGTCCCTTGCAAAGCAGCGTGGCTTGTCAAGCATGTCATCCCAGGCAGACAGACACTGGATCCCCTTTGAATGACACCAGATATTAAGCCAATTGTTAAAGCTGATCATCTTGTCTCTATATTGTGGCATCATTCTTGGTGAAGGAAGGATACTGCTCAGGGTCAGGGTCATACCTGCCTGGGCTACATAATCAGAGAGCTCCTCTATGTCTCTTTTCATGTAGTCCAGGGAGGTACATCTCAAGTCGTTCACACCAGCATGGACAATGACTGTGTCATATTTGTACTTGCCGTGGAGTGACCCGAGTGCTTGTGTTATGTGGCAGATTCTAGCGCCCGATAGGCAGCTTACAGACTTCCCTGTTTTACTCCTCCCTTAATACTTATTTTTCCCATCCATCCATTTATCAGAACTTGTACCCATGAATTTTCATAACATTTCTTTATTACATTAATATTTTTCTCTTATGCCGTATGCCTCTGAAATCTGCCACAATGCATTATGGCTCTTTTTATCTAAGACTTTAGCCGTTTCATATCCTATGCGTCTTACATCTTTATTTTCTTTCAGTATCATCTCTTCTACTACCTTTACTGTAATTAACATTTCTTTCACCTCTTTTCCTTTTGTGCCATAAATTCTTCTTTTTACTATTTCATCCAATATTTTCTCCATCTTTTTTTCATAAATACTTGTCAGTATTCCATAGTGTTATGGGCCTACATTTTTTCTGTCTTTCATCCATTTTCCATATAAATGTTGTCACTGCACCACAAATGTCTTCAATTATACCTTCCTTCATCCATTCATTTAATGTTAAAAAATACTTCTCTTTCATCTTTATTCATTTTCTTATAATGTTTATAACTTATACCATTGAATCCCTCTCATCTTTATTCATTTTCTTATAATGTTTATAACTTATACCATTGAATCCCTCTCATCTTTATTCATTTTCTTATAATGTGTATAACTTATACCATTGAATCCCTCTCATCTTTATTCATTTTCTTATAATGTGTATAACTTATACCATTGAATCCCTCTCATCTTTATTCATTTTCTTATAATGTGTATAACTTATACCATTGAATCCCTCTCATCTTTATTCATTTTCTTATAATGTGTATAACTTATACCATTGAATCCCTCTCATCTTTATTCATTTTCTTATAATGTGTATAACTTATACCATTGAATCCCTCTCATCTTTATTCATTTTCTTATAATGTGTATAACTTATACCATTGAATCCCTCTCATCTTTATTCATTTTCTTATAATGTGTATAACTTATACCATTGAATCCCTCTCATCTTTATTCATTTTCTTATAATGTTTATAACTTATACCATTGAATCCCTCTCATCTTTATTCATTTTCTTATAATGTGTATAACTTATACCATTGAATCCCTCTCATCTTTATTCATTTTCTTATAATGTGTATAACTTATACCATTGAATCCCTCTCATCTTTATTCATTTTCTTATAATGTGTATAACTTATACCATTGAATCCCTCTCATCTTTATTCATTTTCTTATAATGTGTATAACTTATACCATTGAATCCTGACACTGATTCATTCTTACCTTCTTATCACTTTCTCTATCTCTTCTATGAAAAGAATAGACAAAAATAAAAATGTTACACAGCCAAATGGTTTTCTTCTGAAAGGAAAGAAAGAGGAGGTTCCCCTTATTCAGGAAAATAAATAAAAATGAGACAAGGAAGGATGGATACTATCGTAGATGGAAAAAAAAGTATAAAATACAATCAAGATATTAAGGAGGCTCTAGGAAATTTTTAGAGATATGTATGAAAAAAAAAAATGTATGAAGAATAGAAATTGAAAAAAACAAAAAACACCTGAATACCCAGGGGTCCACATATGACATGTTTATTCTGTTTTGTGGGAAACGTCTGTGGATACTCCAGCTGCTGCATGTGCCTAGTCAGGCATACACCAAATGGCAAACCTCACACAATGATGAAACAAAGGGCAAAGATAAACAGAAAAATTACATCCCTGGATCTAGATGCCACACCAGTGCCCATAAGCTGTGCAACATAAAATTAACTCCCTACTACAGTAGATACATAATGGTCACAGGACAAGCCTTGGCCCACATGCATTCCACATTCCTGACCACAGTTAAATGACAAGGGTGTATTATCAGTGCAGTAATTTCTAGGGTGCCTGTCTTTCTGAAAGATATCACCACACTTTTATTGCTGTATTATCACTGCAGTAATTTCTGGGGTGCCTGTCTTTCGGAAAGGTACTACCACCCATTTCTTGGTGTATTATCGGTGTAGTAATTTCTAGGGTGCCTGTCATTCTGAAAGATACTACCACACATTTCTTGCTCCTGAGTTCCAGACAGTGACTCTGGTACCTGCTGTTAGTGTCTGTCAGGCCCTCTTGAAGGATGTTTGCATCCCTGGGGGGGGGGGGGTCCCATGACCACGCTCGTCTCCTAATTGTCTGTGAACCTAGCCAGCCAGAGTCCCAACGCCAACCCCAATCCCAGGGAAGCAGATGCCAAAAAGGAGCAGCCTCAGCACTAACTGCTAGAAGACTCATCTAGTACATGGCCCTTCTGTGGAGGCAGGCTCACCCATCACGACTATCTGCATCCCATCAGTGAGCCACCCAGAAGATGACATGGGGTTTATACCCAATTTTATGAGCTTGTCGACAAAGCTAGAGTGGGATATTGTGTTAAACTTCCTGACCAGGTCAAGGTAGGCAGTATACACCACCCCTGACCTATTACCCCCCTTTCAAAGAAGTTCAACAGGTCAAGCAGGCATTACCTACCCCCCAGCAAAACTAATTTGGGTTGGATCCAATGTCTGAAGGCTTCCTATATCCATGACCATTTTTCTATGGCCCTGAGAGTAGTCAGGCCTCTAGGTCAGCGGTTTCCCAGGTCTGTGGCTGGCTTGTCCATGAGCAGTACTAACATCCGGTCATATGCAGAAATAAACAAAGCAAGAAAGATGCTGTGATCAAAACTAAAATATGACCAGGACTGAAGCAAGGAGAAAACCAAATGAGAAGAGCTGAGGTAAGAATCAAAACAAAGAGTGGGGACACTAATAGCTATGAAGTTATGGACAGTACTATTTTATGTTTTGGATTTAACGTTCAAGACACAAGAACATTAATGCAGTTAGAAACAGAAGACATTTGTGCAAGGCTACTTTTTAAACATTTAATTTAAAAATTCATGAATGAAGTTAAGAAAATGAGCTCACTGGCACCGTAGAATGAGTACAGGTCCGTAGGTCCATAGGTCCGTAGGTGTGCACTGGGCTAACAACCATTGGCACCGTAGAATGAGTACAGGTTTGTAGGTGTGCACTGGGCTAACAACCACTGGCACCATAGAATGAGTACAGGTCCGTAGGTGTGCACTGGGCTAACAACCACTGGCACCATAGAATGAGTACAGGTCCGTAGGTGTGCACTGGGCTAACAACCACTGGCACCATAGAATGAGTACAGGTCCGTAGGTGTGCACTGGGCTAACAACCACTGGCACCGTAGAATGAGTACAGGTCCGTAGGTGTGCACTGGGCTAACAACCACTGGCACCGTAGAATGAGTACAGGTCCGTAGGTGTGCACTGGGCTAACAACCACTGGCACCGTAGAATGAGTACAGCTCCGTAGGTGTGCACTGGGCTAACAACCGCTGGCACCATAGAATGAGTATAGGTTCATAGGTGTGCACTGGGCTAACAACCACTGGCACCATAGAATGAGTACAGGTCCGTAGGTGTGCACCGGGCTAACAACCACTGGCACCATAGAATGAGTATAGGTTCATAGGTGTGCACTGGGCTAACAACCACTGGCACCATAGAATGAGTATAGGCTCATAGGTGTGCACTGGGCTAACAACCACTGGCACCATAGAATGAGTACAGGTCCGTAGGTGTGCACTGGGCTAACAACCACTGGCACCATAGAATGAGTACAGGTCCGTAAGTGTGCACTGGGCTAATAACCACTGGCACCATAGAATGAGTACAGGTCCGTAGGTGTGCACTGGGCTAACAACCACTGGCACCATAGAATGAGTTCAGGTTCATAGGTGTGCACTGGGCTAACAACCACTGGCACCATAGAATGAGTACAGGTCCGTAGGTGTGCACTAGGCTAATAACCACTGGCACCATAGAATGAGTACAGGTCCGTAGGTGTGCACTGGGCTAACAACCACTGGCACCATAGAATGAGTACAGGTCTGTAGGTGTGCACTGGGCTAACAACCACTGGCACCATAGAATGAGTACAGGTCCGCAGGTGTGCACTGGGCTAACAACCACTGGCACCATAGAATGAGTACAGGTCCGTAGGTTCATAGGTGTGCACTGGGATAACCACTGGCACCATAGAATGAGTACAGGCTCATAGGTGTGCACTGGGCTAACAACCACTGGCACCATAGAATGAGTATAGGCTCATAGGTGTGCACTGGGCTAACAACCACTTGCACCATAGAATGAGTATAGGCTCATAGGTGTGCACTGGGCTAACAACCACTTGCACCATAGAATGAGTATAGACTCATAGGTGTGCACTGGGCTAACAACCACTGGCACCTTTTTAAGCCTAACATGCATCCCAGATCTCTGGCAAGTTCTGCTACCCTTAAGAATAAGCAGGGGCCTGGAGGATGAATCATTTGCAGGCTGCCTGTGTCCATTAGAGACACTGGCACCAAACCATGGCTGAATTTCCTGTATCCCATCCAGTTGTCAAAGTTACACTTGAGCTGGTTTAAGGAGGAACTCTGCTTCACATGGATAGGAAGCCTGTTCCAGAGGAGTCGTCGTCTCTGGGATACACACCTGTATCTACAGCAGGTCATAGTTATGTCAGGTGCATCACAGGCAAAGTTTGTCTTTAGAACAGGAAATTCTGGTTGTTTTGCAGATATGCCAGAGGTCCATCAGGGTGGTGTCCAACAATGCTTTGTATGACTGGCATAGATCTCCCTTCAACAGTCTTTAGGAGACAGAATACAGGGATAGGGATTTGCGGCAGTCTGCATAGCACATGTTACTAAAGACCTGGATTGTTTTAGTGAGGAACCTCTGTGGATGTTCCAGTTGTTGGGTGTGACTGGTTAGGTACATACCAAAGGGAACATTGTACTCAGTGTTAGGGCTGATGAATGCCAATGGCCTCCCTAGATCTAAATGCCATACCTTTGTGTATAAGTTGCACAACAAAGAAAGATTTCCTCTGTACTACAGACACATGATGGTCAAAAAGCTAGACTACTGTCCCCATTTCCCTGACTACAGGTTTGACTCTTAGAGGTGTGTTTTCAAGACAATAGTTACCAGGGGTGGATGACTTCTTGAAGGACACATGCATTTCTTGGCATTTAGTTTTAGTCCATGGCTCCGACACAAGTTATTTGTCTGTCAGCCCTTCCTGGAGAACATTAGTGTTTGTAGGGGAATCTATGACTGCTTCTAATTTGCAATAGCCTGCAATTTGGTCAGTCAGAAGCCCTTGGTATTGGCCTTGACTTCAGAGGAGAAGAGGTCACAAAATGAGCATTGTCCAGACCAATCTCTCAGGTATTCTACTTGTGACATGGCCTCTTTGTAGGTCCTGTCTGTTAGACAGATGGCTATCCACCAGGTGACATAATGGTTTATACCTAACCTTTTGAGTTTGTCAAGAATATGTGAGTGGAGTGCTGTGTCAAATGCCTTGGCCAGGTCAGGGTAAGCAGTTTGATCCACTTTGCCCTACCCCATTGCTTTGATGACTTTCTCAAAGAAGACTGCCAGACTGAGTAGTTATGACCTGCCTTGATGAAACAGAAATGGACTGGGTGCAGTGCTTGTAGATTTCCTGTGTGATTACTGATTATTTCCATGCTAATGGGAAACGGGGACCAGTGAGAGACTGAGGTCAACGTGAAGCATTTTTTGTGAAGGTCAGAGGCAAGACTATAATAAAAGATGTGGTCAGTATGGGGAAGGGGGCATCCCGCAAAAAATGTAGGTTTGTGTGTAGAAATGGTTGCACATTTTTGGCTTGGCTGTGCTATTCTAGAAAAGGAAGGTTTAGAACAGAATATTTCTTCACAAACACAATCGGATGATAATATAACTGAAGGTATTATAGGGGAGATAGCCAGCTTAGAATGTGCAACTAATATTGAGAAGGATAACAGGAATCAGAAAGGAAATGTTTTACAAAGCAGAAGTTACAGTGCAAGAGAACGAAGGAGAACTTCAGACGGGAATAAGAAGAAGAAAATGATGAATCGATTGGAAGGAAGAGAAGAATCAAACCTGGAAATAAGACACGACGTGAAAGAAATGGATATGTAGGGAAATTAGAAATAAACGTAAACAGCATCCAAAACACTTAAATGTGTGGTAGTAACTGAATGGCATACAAACAAGTACGGGCGTTATGTGTACAGGCGTTATGTGTACGGGCGTTATGTGTACGGGTATAATAAGTATGGGCGTTATATGTTAGTTAGATACAAGATGTGTGAAGGAAGAAAAAAGGAAAATAATTGAGATAATATATAAGAAGATTATCTGGTTAGAAGGGAATGATATGTCCTCAGGGACAGGATTTTAAGAAGTGAAGAAGTAAATATACTAGATATGACTGCAGTCCTTGGAAGACTAGTAATGTGATATAAGGAAAAGGGAAATATGTATAAGGATAACTGTAGTTTGTGCATCTACCAGAGAGGAAAAATATGCTTGAAAATGCAAAAACTTTGCTTGTCTGGCTTGCTTGCTGTAGTCTGCCTGAATATTGCTGATCTCTGGCTGCAGTTTATTTTGAATTGAAGTTGTTCATTTAAGGTTTTGTTACTTTATTTTACTCTGCCTGAATATTGCTGATCTCTGGCTGCAGTTTATTTTGAATAGAAGTTGTTCATTTAAGGTTTTGTTACTTTATTTTACTCTGCCTGAATATTGCTGATCTCTGGCTGCAGTTTATTTTGAATTGAAGTTGTTCATTTAAGGTTTTGTTACTTTATTTTACTCTGCCTGAATATTGCTGATCTCTGGCTGCAGTTTATTTTGAGTTGAAGTTGTTCATTTAAGGTTTTCTTACTTTATTTTACTCTGCCTGAATATTGCTGATCTCTGGCTGCAGTTTATTTTGAATTGAAGTTGTTCATTTAAGGTTTTGTTACTTTATTTTACTCTGCCTGAATATTGCTGATCTCTGGCTGCAGTTTATTTTGAGTTGAAGTTGTTCATTTAAGGTTTTCTTACTTTATTTTACTCTGCCTGAATATTGCTGATCTCTGGCTGCAGTTTATTTTGAATTGAAGTTGTTCATTTAAGGTTTTGTTACTTTATTTTACTCTGCCTGAATATTGCTGATCTCTGGTTGCAGTTTATTTTGAATTGAAGTTGTTCATTTAAGGTTTTGTTACTTCATTTTACTCTGCCTGAATATTATAGCAATAACCCACGCCCGGGTGTGGGTAATGCGGGATTTAGCCATGGTTGGTGTGGTTTGGTCCCGAGGGCAACCAAACAAAGACAATCATGGGTAAATCCCACATTACCCACACCCAGAAGTGGGTTATTGTTATTATACTACGACATTATTTAAGAAAAGAAATTATTACTTTTCTTAAATAATTGCATTGTATAATGCCTCTTTGCTGCCCTTCCGCAGATGTCTGGTATCCGCGGCAGTTCTGATGTACTGCGCATGCCTACACAGTACATCAGAGCTGTGGCCAAAAGAAACGGAGAAAGCAAGATCTCCGTTGCTTTTTACTGTTTCGCTATGTTAAATGGGTTTAACATAGCGAGACAGCTTTAAAATAAGCAACGGAGATGTCCGTTGCTTATTTTAAAGCTGTCTTGCTATGTTAAACCAGTTTAACATAGTGAAACAGTAAAAAGCAACGGAGATCTTGCTTTCTCAGTTTCTTTTTTTTTTAAACCTGTCTCGTTATGTTAAATGGGTTTAACATAGCGAGACAGCTTTAAAATAAGCAACAGAGTCCGTTGCTTATTTTAAAGCTGTCTCGCTATATTAAACCCATTTAACATAGCGAGACAGGTTTTAAAAAAAAAAAAAGCAACGGAGAAAGCAAGATGTCCGTTGCTTTTTACACACTGTGTCGCTATGTTAAAGGAGTTTAACATAGCGAGACAGCTTTTAAAAAAGGAACGGAGATCTCCGTTGTTTTTTTTAAACCTGTGTTGCTATGTTAAACTCTTTTAACATAGCGAGACAGTGTTTTAAAAGAGACTTATACTAATGGAAAAAGTCCGGGCGACCGGACCTTTTTCCATTAGTATAAGTCGATTTACAACCTGCACGCTGGCCAATCAGCGTGCATGTTTTAGAATATTAATTGGGGGGTCATGGTATAATGCTGATCTCTGGCTGCAGTTTATTTTGAATTGAAGTTGTTCATTTAAGGTTTTTTTACTTTATTTTACTCTGCCTGAATATTGCTGATCTCTGGGCTGCAGTTTATTTTGAATTGAAGTTGCTCATTTAAGGTTTTGTTACTTTATTGTTTTCTTGCATTACATTTGTTTTGTTTTCTGTTCTGTTGGAGTTTTAAGAAGTCTTCGCTTGGGTCAGTTAGAAAAGTTAGCAAAGAATTAATTTTGCAAACAGTGAATCATATCAGCTAATTAGTGGGAGGAGCTGAGAAATAGCATTCCTCATTTAGCTAGAAATATTTGGAGGCATCTCTAGCTGGAGTGCTTGTTTGGCTTGCTTGCTGTGCTCTGCCTGAATATTGCTGATCTCCATCTGCATTATATTTTTTACCACCCACTTGCCCGACTGATATTGCATTCTTAAACTTGGTGGCTTTTGAGTTGCCCACCCTTATTGTAAATCTGATTCTGGACATGTTTCTCAGTCCCATCTCATCAGCTCATTCTACCGAGTATGGAGACGGCAGTTGGGAAGGCCCACCCCTTTAGTTTCTTCACCTTGAATTATCTTCTGTTTCCTCACCTTCCCACATAACAAAATCTACTTTATTCAGCTGATTTTACTGTATTTGTGTTTCTTCCTACTTTATTTTTGTTTTGCTGCTTGTTTGTAAGTCTTCAGTTGCATTTATTCTAATGCATTTATTACTTTGTTAGTAAACTGATTAAATTGTAATAGTTATTTTAAGCCTCTTAGTTTTAGTTTAAGCACTTGGGCTTCAGGCCAGTTCTTTTACATTAAGGTTTGTAGTGTACACCTCTGTGGCAGGAGAGGTAGCTTGCATCCTTTTAAATTGGGAATTGCTGGTTGAAGACTTATTGTGCCCATTATTCGAAAATTGTCTTATTTCTGGTTTAAGTGCTTGGGCTTCAGGCCAGTTATTTCACATTAATAAGATTTGCGGTCTATACTCTTGTAGGAGGAGAGAAGAGCCTCTGCCCTTCTGAGTTGGGAATTGTTGGCTGAAGGCTTGTTCTAAGTGTCTTTCTTCTGGTTTATGCACTTGCATTCCATAGCAGTTATTTTACACCAATACGATTTGTGGTCAAGACTCTTGTGGGAGTATTCTACTGAATTGTTGCTTTATTTAAAGCTGTTGTGACTGCAGTGTTCTGCACTTTGAATTTCTAGTACTTCTGCATTTTATAACCTAGGCTAGATTGAGGCTTGCTGAATCTAAACTGTTTGGTATCATCTGAGCACTAAAACCAGCCATCTTACATCAAGAGGGCCCCCTGCACCCATTGTGGCAGAAGTGTAAAGCCAGGACCCATCTGAGTTGGGAATTGCTGGAGTGAGGCTCATTCTTTGGCTTTCCCTTTGGTTACTTTGTTTAAAATTGTTTAACGTTGCTTGTATTTAAGTGTCGTGTTTGCATGGGTTGGTGCTCAGTTTACTGGAGCTGTTACTGGATTGCACTGCTGCCCTGCTGTGCATTGTAAACCAGTGACAGTTTTCTACCCCTAGTCTTCCATAGAATAGCCACTTTTTGTTAGTCTTACAACAAAACATAGTCCATCTAGCCCACTGCCCACTAGTTACTACAGTATATACCTGCCATAATCAATGGACAGTTTCCCACCAGTTCTCCAGTCAGCCTGATTGACATGGGCATCCTGGGGCAATGTAGCAATTACCTCATGTGTACTGACAACCAGTTACTCCCAAATCAAACAAATACAACATGTGAGAGATTTAAGTATACTATATATTTGGAATCAATTCTCTCACATAAACCAGATAAACATGTTGTCAGCACACACATTTCACCTCTTGCACATAAGCTCACAACACACAAACTCACATACTCAAAGGTACTCGCCAGAAAGATCAGAAACCTCCCAAGTGCTAAACTACTGCAACACACTGCAACACACTGCAGACACAGAATCCACTATACATAATACACACCAATTGTGTCTGAGCCAATAAGCCCCCAAGGCAAAAGACCTCAAAAGCAAATGTCTTGGGTATAGAAGACTCCATAGTGAGACACAAAGGTGTCCACCTCGAAAGGCTGCTCAAGGAGAAGGTCAGCGTCAGCTGCTTGTCAGATGCTAGGATCATCAGATAATGCACACTCGACTGTCTCAACAACAAGTACCATTATGACTCACTCATAGTCTGTGTTGGAGTGAATGACTTGAGACGTACCTCACAGGACTATATGAAGACAGACATGAGTGAGCTCTCTGACTGTGTCCCTGGCAGGTATGTCCCTAGCCCTAAGCATCATTCTGCCTTCACCCAGGATGATGCCTCAAAATAAACAAAACATGATTGACTTCAACAATTGGTTTAGCTTTTGGTGTCAATCCAGGGGGATCCAGTATCTGTCAGCCTGGAAAGACATGGTCAACAGACCACGCTGCTTTCACAGAGATGGTCTTTACCAGTTGCATCTTGGATTTCAGTTACTGGTAATGGTACTTGCTTCCCCCATAGTGCCTTTTTTTAGACAATCTCATAACAAAATTCCCAACATAAAATCCAAACAAGATTATGCTTCTTAATGCCAGGAGTGTAAATCAGAATCTGCACTCACTGAAAGCACTCTGTCTTAGAAGATGCTAATGTCTGTGCAGTCAGAGAGACGTGGCTCAAGGCCACAGACAGCACCCCAGCCATGCAAGGCTACAATGTCTTCCACATGTTCAGATCTCAAAATGAGCATAAAAGTACCAAAGACAGAGGTGTATTCATCTTCATTAAAGGCAAATACACTTCACAACTGGTCAAACAGTACATCTCCCTATGCAGGTAAGCCCCCCTTCCATATCATTGTTAGCTATAGGTCACCCACCATGAACCATAAGATCCACTCTGCCTACCTGGACCTACTTGAGTCACTCACAATATAGCCAAACACCATGATCATGGGTGATTTCAGCTATCCTTCCATCAACTTGTAGTCATATACTTTATGATCACAAACCAGCTTGCCCTAAGGTACCTGGACTTTGTTAATATAAATCCTCTGGAGCAGACAGTTTGCACCCCCACAAGGGGGTTGAATGTCCTAGACCTAGTACTCACCAACATAGGGGGTATCTGCCCTAGCCCGTGTGTTGCACTCCCTGGTAAGGTCTGATCATAAATCAGTTTTGTTCGAAGTAATGATCATACCTAACCACCCCCCCCCCGAGCAAAAAGGATGAACATTGTCTCTAAAGCATCCTAAGTGATGCCATAAATATTTTCAAACCCCCTGCTACCACTGTCAAAAATTACTAATATAAAGGTGTACACAAATGCCCTGTATAAACACTTATACAAATGTATAGACTCAGCTGTTACTGAACGGATCAAAACAAGGTCTTCACAAAATCCACACACAACAAAAACACCCCAGTGGACATCAAAGATAAATAGGTTATATGACAAGAGGAAGAAAGTAATGTCCGAGAACGAGAGGGAACCGACTCGGCAGAGGAAGGACACCCTAACACAGCTTGAACAAGTAAATTAGATATCCTATAAAGTCCTCTAAAGCCCATTACAAAGCTAAACTAGCATCCCCAGCTAAGGATAATCACAAGGCATTCATTAGCCATGTCAGAAATATGAAAGGGAAAGCCCAGCTTTGTGGTGAAATAGTGTTGGATGGTACCACTCATACTGACCCTGAGGACATCACCAACCTGCTAGCACACAGATTTGTCACAGACCTAAACCACTGTCCTCACAAGACATACCCCAAACTATACCTGCCATCAGTCCTCTACCTAGTATCTCCAAACAGCGGGTCATAACCACACTCTCCATGGCCAAAAACACAGGCTCTATGTGACCAGATAACATCCCAGGCTGCCTTCTAAATGGTCTAAAACAGTACCCGGTAGAACCATGTTGCACTCTCTTCAACCACAGTGTAAGTACTAGCTTTTTCCCAGCAGAGTGGAAAACAGCAACATTAATTCCCTTGCAAAATGGGAGCCCATCAACAGACCCGAGGAACTATTGACCCATAAACCTAACCAGCCTTATCTGCAAGGGCATGGACAGAATCATCATGGACCTTATCAAAAAGGCACAGGTGACCTTCAAACTTTTGACCCAACCCAATTTGGCTTTAAGGGTAGATCATGCTTATTAAACCTGATGGATTTCTTCGACAATGTCACCAAAGCCCTGGACGAAGGCAAAAATGGTACATATAGCCTATCTTAACTTAGCCAAGGGTTTTGACAATCCTCCATTCAAGCATCATTGAGAAACTCACCCAGCTGGGAATTAACCCATATGTCATAGATGGTTAGCCAACTGGCCCACTGACAGAATGCATACAGTCAAAGTTGGGAAGTCCATCTCTACCAACAGACCAGTTACCAGTGGTGTACCACAAGGATCTGTGCTGGGCCCCCTACTGTTTGGAATCTTTTTCAGAATTCCAGGCAAAAATAGAAGCCTGTGGCTTACCAAGTTCGCGGATGACTGCAAATTGGGTACAATCACAGAGTCCCCCCAACAATGCTGACATACTACAAAAACTAATCATTTGTCCATGTAAGCCCTTTAAGTCTGCAGCTTTGGCACCAAACGCAACATAAAAATGCGTTATCCTTTCAGCAAAGGGGAAGTCCCTGCAAATTACAATATTAACAGTACTCCCCTTTGCTCAAACCCCAAGGAGATTTGGGAACACAGGTTGATAGCAGCCTAAACTTTGATCATCATGTGTCCACAGTGGTAAGGCAGGCCTTCTATTTTGCACATCTCATAAGTTAGGGCATTGCATCCAGAGCTAAGGATACTCCCCTGTACTCATCTCTCATCACACCACTAAGAGTACAATGCTCCCATCTGTATGTTCCTTACCAGACACCTGCAAAAGCTGCAGAGACCTCAGAGGTTTCCCCAACAAAAAAATTAACAGTCTTCAACACATGACCTACATGGACAGACTGAAGGCCCTGTCACTGTACTCTACATCTTACAGGCTGCTGAGAGGTGACTTGTGCCTGGCCTACAGAGCAGTCTTGGACACTGCCCTAATGGAAATTCTGCACATCTGCAAGTCAAATAGGACATGATTCACTCACTCTTGGGATCTTAACCTAGCTTGTGACATTAACAGAACAAGCTGGAAACGGATATGTCTTTCAGAGATTGCACTACTCTAGAACACACTCCCAATTCATGTAAAACAGAGCTCCTCAGTTACCTTTTTTAAGTGTAACTTAGACAACTGGATGGGAGACTATACATTTACCCTGGGGATGTCATCTATGTCCCTATTGGATAGGGCAGTCGGTGCTGATCAGACTCATGAAAATATAGACCAAACAACATCAATAAGAGAACAAGAGTATAACATGGCTAGGCTTATAAAGGCCCTAGGGCCAATAGCCTAGTAACCTCCTATGAACTATGGTAGGATATTTAATTGCAATTTGATAAAGATGAAAGGGAAATACATAACAAATGTATAAGACATGGAGGGTTGAAAATATGAAAAATTGAGAATAGGAATATAAAATGGAGACGTTTAGAACTGAAATACATTATGTTTGCATTGAAAAGACATGGAAGGAATAACAGGTGGGGTATAAATGGCCCAGTTTACAGATGGCAGCCTGGTGTGAGCTTGAATAGGGGATGGCTGAGAAGCAATAAAAGAAGGAAAAAGAATAAAAAGATTGAGTGTAGAGATTAATACAGATGTGATGAAAAAAGATTTAGTGGAGCAGCATATGATGAGAGTACCTTATGAAAACTGGACACAGTTGGAGTGCTTATAAAGAAAAATACAAGAAAATATTTTTGATTGAAGAAATTATAAAAAGGTATGAAAAAGAAATACAACAATGTGGTGCTGTGGTGATAAGAGAAATGCAAAGAGCTGTATGAGAAAAAGTAAAAAATGTTTAGACAGAAGTTTTAAAGGAAATAAGAGGAAGTTTCACATTTTTTGGAAACAAGATAACATGATAGAATGGAGGAACAGATCAGATACAATGCTTGAAGAAAGAAATGTTAAATATACAGAGAAATAATTGAAATTGTGGAATTTGTGGGTAGAATGTATAAAATGAAGTAAAAAGTAGTGTGGATTGTAAAAAAAAATTAACATGTTAGGAATTCTCAAGACAAGGAGTTTAATATGAAATTGAAAAATAAAAGGAAAGAAAGAATAACTGGCAGTATTTGATGTAGCTTCTACGTACATTGTACACGTAAACGAAAAACGAAAAAAGATGGAGAACATTGCAAAATGAGGTAAGCAAAACTGTCCATTAAGTATGTTCCTGTTTGTACTAGTAATGAATGACGTTATTCAAATACATGTGGGAAATGAAAGATGCAAAAAGGGAGATGAGAAAAGGAGTTATAATACCAATTTTCCTTTCATATGTAATTTAGTGATTATGGATAAAAATAAGATACAGATAAGTGAAGTGGTGGTACAAATGGTGAAATTAAAAAGCTGGGTTACAGTTTTAAAAAGGCAAAAAGCAAATGGTTTGGTGAACTAAGAAACTAAGTGGAATATATTGTACTATGAAGGAAATAAATTTATTAGGAGTGAAATGCTGATAATATGAAAATGCAATAAAACCATAGAAAACAATCTGGAACAAAATAAAAAACAAATACTTTATAAATATAAAAGTGTATATAATAAATACATATTTGGAAATACTAACATATTTAGGGGGTGTACTTGTTTTAAGCTAACATGAAGAGAAAATGTTAAATGTTTTTTTTTAATTTTATTTGGGCATCAATACTGAATCCAGCGAAAAGAGAGGTGATATACAATAAAAAAGGAGTTTGAACTTCAACAATATCCTTCAGCATACTTAGCATGTATGCACTTTTTCATGGATACTAAAGAGGGTGAAACAGAGAGATAAAGTTACAAATGATGAGGAACATTTGATGAAGCAGGGGATTTCCCGAAGTGAATTTTGTTGAATATGGGTGAGTTAAAAGTAATATGAAATATAAGGTATTGGAAGAAAATACGATGATTGTAATAAGGAGAAAAAATACATTTTTTAGAATGTAAATAAAGTAATGGTTTTGGAGAAGTTTTAAAAGGGAACATAAATGGGAAGGATTTAAAATATAATGATGGATATGACATATGGAAAATATAAGAAAAATAAGAAAAAAAATCTGTGGAAAATGGAAAATATATTCTTAATGATTATTTAATAAAATTAGAGCTGAAGATGTGTCAGATGAAACCAAAAGATGGTTGTGGAAGAAAGAATGGGGGATAGATAATGACATTTTAATGAGTACCTGATGTTGGTTTAAATAGTCAAGCTTTTCATGTTTTTTTTTAAATAATGAAATATGAAAGTGATTTGTGTGTAGGTTACATTAATGTTTAGAAAAAATTGAAAATGACAAGCTATACATTATGAATATGAATGCATGGCTATTATATAGTAGTGTAAATAGGGAAAGATGTAAATAAAGCACCCCCCACTTTTTTTTTATTAAGCGCCATGTGATCGTTTATATCAACCTGAGCTAGCATCAACTCAGGCAGATGGAACCCCACTATAATATCTCACCCAGAGGACAGCATACTCATGAGTGCAGCACCCCTAATGTACTGTAGTGTCTATAATGGAAAATTCATTCAATCACCTGGGGTGCAAAAACTGCTCCAAGCTTTCCTCCAGCACCAAAGGGATCCATTGACACTGAGTTTATTGCTTAATAAAAACATCCAACTATTTGTTGGTCTGCTATGCATAAGACAGATCTCAAACTTTCCCTTCATTTGCACTTAGGGCAGCACTGAGCAGTAATACCACCTATTGACATGTAATGAATGATATCTCGCATGCCACTCATGTGGCCAAAATGGAGATGGCAGATTTTCACTTTATTCTGCATCCACAGAACTTATTTGGTTGATGTGTGTAGAGTAAAATGAAACTGGATCTGTATGTGCATTTCAATGCATGGGTGTGAGAATGTTATGTACGTGTATGTGTATGAGAGTGCGTGATTTGGTTTCCAGGTGAGTTGCTGGCTGTTAGTGCAAGATTGCTAACAGTGGGATAAGATGTCTTAAACTTGTCCCCCACTGTTATGTCATCAAACAGTATATTTAATTAGTGGGAGGTGTGATGGGTGCGAGGCAGGGGCTGTCTCTCTGCAAAAACACTTTTATTCATTTATATATATTTTTTGTGTGTGTGTGTGTGTGTGTGTGTGTGTATGGTTTTCACTGTAGTTGGTTTGATATATTAAAATGTCGAGTTAGTGATACTGTATTTCAACATAGACCAGTTATCCCTATACCCAAGGACCGAGTTACAGAATACTGCTGTACCAAAGCCATCTAATAAGAAACATAATGCACTGGAAGCCTAGAATGACTAAATTACTTTGGATATACTGCATTACTAGCTCCCATGTCACTATATGCTGCAGCCTATACGTTAACTACCTCAGCATTCATTGACAGCAGCATGGACTAATGGTGGTATGGTGTTTAGGAGCACATTTAGCAGGTTTGTGAACTATAATAGAATTAAAATGATAGCACAGCTCTCATGCACACCCCCAACACACACACACTTCTCATAGCTGGACTCATGCACTCTACCAACACACACACACTTGACTCATGCACTCCCCCAACACACACACTTCCCATAGCTAGACTCATGCACTCCCCCAACATACACACTTCTCATAGCTGGTAATTAAAATTTCGATCCGTTAAGGAGCACTAGAAACACATTCCTTCCTTACTGAAATTCAAAGTGCAGGTGACTCCTATCTGTAAATTAGGTTCATAGGTCAATACTAGGCTAACTGCCTTGAATGGACATTTTAAACCTAGCCAATAACCCTATATTAGAATCAACCCTGTACCTTGTGCTTATGACATGAGCACTTTAACCATTATGCCATACCCTCCTATACATGAGGAGAGGGTTCTGTATACCTCTGATGTGCACCTTTTATTTTTCTTCCATCATACAGGTGTAGAGTGATAACAGGTGGGGTACTGTGTTGTTTTGAAGTAATACACTAGTAAAATACATAATCTTTTGGTCATTTACATGCTTTTCACTAAACAGGGATGTGCAGAATTGTTGTTTATTAGACAGTTCTCCCTCACTTACAATGACAGGTACTGCACTTACTAATATGCAGCAACATGAATAAGTGTAGCTTTACACATGGTTATAGCTATAATCCTTATAGAATATGTACAGAAATCATTAACAAGAAAACAGTTAAGAAGTGGAGTCTCAATGTTTCAAGCCACAATGTTACAATGAACACATTTGGAAGTGCTACCTCCTGTTTTAAACAATCACCCGAGTATGGACATCTTGAGATATGGTAATTAGTATTTGGTGAGAAGTCCATAACAGTGCTAATGTAAATTTTCTTTTTCTCTCCTCTGATTGTTGGCTGAAGGTGTCATATTACTTAGGACTCAGAATTGTGAAGGGGTCATGTCCATGGAAAAGGCAACAGGTGCTGCTCAGAATGAAGCAACTCATGATCCATTTGAAACGGTACTAAAGTGATTGCCCGTAGCTGCTCTCTTGCTGCAGGCCAGTGAATTGTGTGGTACACCATTTATTTTAGGTCCAGGCTTAAAAATGGAAGGAAAAAAGTAAAGAAACTAAAGCTCAATCTCCCGCTGGCTACAGATACACTGATCTATAATAAAGAAGCAACATAACACCAAATGGTCCTCAGTTGAGTCCTTTTCTTTGTAGGCTGAAGCTAACCAGCATATGCTCTTTTCAATGCTTTGCCGTACGGATACTTTTTGTTATAATATAAAATAACCATATAAATCCTGTTGAGTTTAATCTGAAGAATAAGTGCTTTGCTCTAACAAATATCCCTCCGGCATTAATTATGTTGTCCTCCATTCCCACTTCAGTGAGTGCACCAACTAAATAGAAAACTATCATGAACTGGCCCTTGGCTCTGTGTTACTTCTGATGTTCACAAAGTAAAGTCCCCTTCCTCCGCCTCATGTACACAGTTTTCTTCTGAAGTTCACAAAGTAAAGCCCCCTTCCTCCACCTCACATACACAGTTCTCTTCTGAAGTTTGCAAAGTAAAGCCCCCTTCCTCCACCTCACATACACAGTTCTCTTTTGAAGTTCACAAAGTAAAGCCCCCTTCCTCCACCTCACGTACACAGTTCTCTTCTGAAGTTCACAAAGTAAAGCCCCCTTCCTCTGCCTCACGTACACAGTTCTCTTCTGAAGTTCACAAAGTAAAGCCCGCTTCCTCCGCCTCACATACACAGTTCTCTTTTGAAGTTCACAAAGTAAAGCCCCCTTCCTCCGCCTCACATATATAGTTCTCTTCTGAAGTTCACAAAGTAAAGCCCCCTTCCTCCGCCTCACGTACACAGTTCTCTTCTGAAGTTCACAAAGTAAAGCCCTCTTTCCTCCGCCTCACGTACACAGTTCTCTTCTGAAGTTCACAAAGTAAAGCCCCCTTTCCTCCGCCTCACGTACACAGTTCTCTTCTGAAGTTCACAAAGTAAAGCCCCCTTCCTCTGCCTCACGTACACAGTTCTCTTCTGAAGTTCACAAAGTAAAGCCCCCTTCCTCCGCCTCACATACACAGTTCTCTTCTGAAGTTCACAAAGTAAAGCCCCCTTCCTCCACCTCACGTACACAGTTCTCTTCTGAAGTTCACAAAGTAAAGCCCCCTTCCTCCACCTCACGTACACAGTTCTCTTCTGAAGAGAAGTAAAGCCCCCTTCCTCCACCTCACGTACACAGTTCTCTTCATTGCTTTCTCCTTGCTCATCAAATACTTTGCATGACAGTTGGCCAACAACCAATAAAACTGCAAAGATACACACGACTGAATGACAGCACCATTTTCATTGAAATTGCCAGCACTCAACCTTAGGACATATTTAGTACCAACAGAATGCTTTGTTACAGCTGGATTTCCTACAAAACTGTAACAACACATGTTCACTTAACCTTCTCTCCAATCAAATACATCCATCTCCCTTACAAATGTTTGGCTATAAGTGCACCTCACATAATTGCATTCCCAGAATACGACAGTTTGGCATTTTTTCTGTATATATTTATATGAACTGAGTATACACTGATGCTCAATAATCATTTTTTCACCTGCAATATACAGAAATAATAATTATTACTGTGACAATATGAGGTATTGAAGCTATGCCAGGAGAAGTAGGGCAAGGGATCTGTAACTTATGCCAGCATAGCTAGATGGAGTTGTTTTTTAAAATTAGGTCATTTGTATATCAAACTGATTTGGACAGATGCGTGTGTTGAAGCATGTATTTGTAAAGCTGCTTGTGTTAATGTAGCAACAGTGGGTCCTGCTGGACAGCAAAGAAATATGCATGTATGTCAGACTGTACTATTGTTACAATGTATACATTTAATCAGTTACAAAGGATACTGGAAGAAAAGAGGTTAAGTTCAGCCCCAGCTAACTTTTTGAAAAATATCCTGAAATTAAATTACTGAATTTAGGCCATAAAGATTGTATCTTATGGGTATCAATGCAGCCAGAGATAAAAGTCTGTACTAGGAAGCCTTCTGCATTGTCCTTGGGGGTGAACTAATTGCTATTCTGGAAGGGTGGAAGTTTGAATTTGTTTTATGACTTCCAGATGCTGCAACAGATCTTAAAGCTCTAAGTATGTAAGGTAACACATCTGTGCTAAATCCTGGCAGCCTCTAGTAAAAAGGATCATGTGGGAACCAAAATCAGGTGACCAGATGTTATGTGATATCATGATGTTTTAATACTAGATGAGACAGAAGTCCCAGAGCAGTCTGCTTTTATAACATGCCAAAAAAGGATCTCCCACCCACTTTATCTTGCCTTGCTTTAGTAAATAACCAGGGAGTGGTAATTTTAGATCAGACAGGAAAATATATGGAGATTAGTTAAGTACTGTTTTTCTGTATCTGTGTGAATCTATTCATTTGTGTTATTTTAATATTTCCTGTGATTGAAACTCTGGTATTTATTGTAAATAGATATTTAGTATTTTCATGTTCCTTTATTAAATAGATTTAAACATTTCATTCTGGCTGGTTATTTAGATAATATTTTAAACTTTGAGAGTACTTATTTATTTGTGGACACTGTGGCCAATCCTGAGAGCCTTGCTGCATTGGTCAAATACCACCATTTGTATTAATATTAATCACACATGGTTCAGTGGTAGTGTTGTTACCTCACAGCAAGAGGATCTCCTGTTCGATTCTCAGCTGGAGTGCCTTCTGTGTGGAGTCTGCATGTCCTCCCCGTGGTAGAGTGGCCTCCGAAAGACATGCGTGAATGGGTGTGCCTTCGCTGAAGATTGGGCATCAGGCTGGCAACTCGGCACCATAAAAATTGACTGCCAATCATTAACTGACAGGAGTTCCGCTGTGGCGACCCCTAACCGGGAAAAGCCAAAAAGACAAACAAACAAACAAACTCAGTATAACTGGGTACCCTTGTAAGAGCCTTAGATTAGCTGTCTTGGGAGACTCTGGTGGTAGCAACTACCTTATAGTCTGGGCAAAGGGTAGAAGAATGACTAAATCTGTGCCAGCCTTTCCCAGGTGTGTGTGTGTGTGTGTGTGTGTGTGTGTGTGTGTGTGTGTGTGTGTGTGTGTGTGTGTGTGTGTGTGTGTGTGTGTGCGCAAATCAAATCTCAGAGAGTGTTGGCTATTTGGAGCAGGGGAACAGAGCACTGGTTTTACAGAGAGGGTGATGGAGGACTTGGCTTGGACAGCCAGCTGAGGACTCATATCTACAGCTGTGCTAGTTAGGAGTCTTACTGGGTGCCTGGAGAGAGAGAGAAAGCCACACCAGACTGACTGTGCTCCCAAGTGTGCTGAAGGGAAATTGTGCTCGATGCATAGAGCTGCATCTGGAAATACTGTTTTTATCTTTGTTCCACGTGAAGGTCCCTCACCAGTGTCAGTGGTGAGAATTCAGGCTCCTTGATTACTGATCCAGAGGAGGAAAGTCACATGTTGGTGGGCAGTGTTGGGGGCATTAATTGAACTTCTGTAGCCTGTAGGCAGTTGTCACTAAATGTGTGTGTACTCTCAGTAGCCACAAGACAAAGATAGAGAGTTTCATTTTTGCAACAGTTTTATTTATGTTTTAAGTCAGGGAAAGCAGCAAAAATGTCAGCAGGAGGATTATGGAAAGCTGACAAAGAACCAGTTGGCCAAGGTGTGCGATGCAAAAGCACTGGTGCATGCAACCTGACTAAAGCGGAAATTAGTTCAGCCTTACTCGCAGCTCAGACCAGCAACCAGGAGGATAACCAGTCTGGTGGTGGAAATTTGCAGCTCTCAGAAACAGGACAGTTCACCTTTTCTTCAGAGGACTAAAAAATCTGTCTGGAGTTAGACAGACTTGAACTGGAGGCCAAAAGTTTGGAATTCAAATCAGCAGAGAGACTATGGCAAAGGAGAAGCAGCACCAACAAGAGCGGGAGATGCTGACCCTTCCTCAGGGTCATGGAGGTAATGGGGACCCTTCACCAGGGTCATAGAGGTAATGGGGAAGGGGATAATTGAATCCCAGAAGCAAGGAAGGTCAGTAAATTTCTTCCACAGTTTACAGAGGGTGAGAATTTTGGTAGTTTTATTCATATATTTGAAAGTATATAAACAGTATAATGTTGACCAAGGGCTCTGGATATGGTTCTTGACCCCTTTACTCCATGGTAAAGCTGAAACTGCCGTTTCTAAATTGTATGATATTGATTGGTTAAATTATGATAACTTAAAACACTCTAAACATTCTTTTACTTACTACTGTGAGAAAACTCAAGGCAGATGAAAGAGTATATGATTATATTGTGGAGTTAAGCACTTATTTTCATAGATGGGTGAATGGGTGTCAGGTTACCATTTTTGAAGGTTTGGGTAGACCTTTTGGTGAGGGAACAAACCATTAGCACTTTGCCTGAGGACATCACAATCTAGTTGGCAAACTGGGAGTGTAACTCTGCAGATGAGCTGGGGAAAAAAGGGATCTCTACTTAGCAAGCAGGGCATCACTGCACAAGAAGGGGATGCCCAGTGCTGCACATGGATAAAAGGGAAACCATGGTGGGCAGCCTAAACCATAATCTGCCAGTAACAAGGGAAGCCAATAGTTCAGGTACATGGCCAGGATCAAGGGTTAGATGTTTTAAATGTAACCAGTGGGGCCATGTATCACAGAGGCATGGTGGGGAACAAAAGGTAGGGGAGTCAGCAAGTAGAAATAACAGTATGCCAGTGGTAAGTTTTCTTGAGACAACAGAGGTACTAAACTAGCACTGGAGATTACACCCTCTTAGTGAATGGAAAACAGGCCACTGCTGAGAGAGAGAGAGAGAGAGAGAGAGAGAGAGAGAGAGAGAGAGAGAGAGAGAGAACCTCTGACATAACCATTATGAAACCTGCAGTGGTTAAAGAGGAGCAGCACTGCTTAGGCAACCCACTCCAGTCAAAGCTTTAGGGGGAACCTCACTCCAAATGCCTTTAGCTAGGGTTCATCTTGACTGGGAGAGTGGAAAAGGAACCAAGCAAGTAGGTGTGTTTGAGGATATCCCTGCAGATGTCTTGACAGGGAATGATTATGACAATGCAGTACCTTGTATGCATGCAGTTATATGTAGTCAGGCTTAGAGACAGGCATATGGGTCTGGTAAGCCTGGAGGAGACTCGGATAGACTCCACACCTGACTCCAGGGCTGTTGAGGTGGCTATTTCAGGGAGGGAGCTACCCTGTAGCAGTGAGCTTGAAGGTGAACCACAGCTGCTGGTAGGTACTGATGTTCCTTTAGAGAGAGTGACTGCAAGGGCAGAGGTGAGAGGTAGTGCCCAGGCTGAAGTGAGGCATCACTGCCAGAGGATACCAGGCTTCCTGTGGAAGGGAGCTGGGAAGGGTCACAAAGGTAGTGTTGAGACAAGCTCAGCTCTTGGACCCTATACTATGAAACTTGAGGGAGGTAGCTACAGAGGCACCTGATTCTCAGGGAAAAGGGGAGTCTGTATACTGAGCAAAGGGTTACTGTATACAGTGGACCCCTGAGGGAGGGAGAGAGTGTGAGGTAATACAACAGTTGGTAGTGCCCAGAATCTACCATCTGGTACTTCTAGCCACAGCCCATGACATTTCTTTTGCAGGTCATATGGGCATAAAGTGTACCAAGAAATGTATTATGCATAACTTTTACTGGCCTGGAATTGTAGGGAATGTAGCAGAGTACTGCAGGACCTGTTAGCAGTGCCAAAAAGTAGGCAAGGCAGGAAAAGTCAAAGCTCCTTTAATGCATTTGCCACTGATTGAGGAGCATTTCAGAGAGTAGCTATGGATGTTATGGGGACTCTTATTACCCCAAATTCCACAAAGTAGTAGTATATCCTGTTGGTAGTAGATTATGCACCTAGATACCCACAGGCAGTGGTTTTGTCCTTGAATGAGGCAGAGAAACTGGCAAATGCTTTGTTAGAGATTTTCAGCAGGGTAAGTTTCCCCAAGAGAAATACTAACTGACAGCAGTGTCAATTTCATGGTAGACCTGCTGGGTTGTCTGTGGGAGCACTGTGGGGTAAACTACCTAAAGATCATCACATACCACCTCCAACTTGTAGAGAGGTTAAACTCTACACTAAGAGAACATGTTTTGGGCATTTTCAGACCAGGATAAGGGAATCTGACAAATATTTGCCCCATCTGCTGTTTGCATAAAGTAAGGTACCCCAGGAATCCACAAGGTTTTTATCCTTTGAGTTGCTGTATGGGTAGAGGGTGAGAAGACATTCAGATCTGATTCCTAATGAATGGAAGGGTGAGTGTTAATCCCACAAGGAGTTTGTTATGGAATATGTCCTAAATCTCAGGACAAGGTTTAGAGAGCTCATGGGCTTGGCCTAGGGGAACCTGGGAGGATCCCAACAGCATAAAAAGGTCTGTTATGACAGGAATGTTCGAGAGTATGTTGTGGAACAGCAGGTTATGGTACTCATTCCTGTCAGATACAATAAGTTGCAGACAGCTTGGGAGGGACTCCTCCAAGTGGTAAGGAAAGTCAGTGATGTTATCTACATAGTAAACCTGCTAGGCAGGAGGCAGGTGCACAAATTGTATCATATTAACATTTATTTTTATTTATTTAACATTTGTTAAACATGAAAGTCCAACTTGGAGGGGATCTAGAGACTGATCTCTTCGGTGAGACTCAGACTGATTGGAGACTCAGTGGAAGGGGTTTCAGTGTCCCAGTGGGTCATCCCCTACCTAGGTTCAAGATATCACAGCATTGTTACAGGGGTTTGGGACATGTTCACTGGGAAACCAGGGTGCACCCACTTGGTGCAGCACCATGTGGATATAGAACCCCAAAGGCCTATCAGGCAGCCATTGTAGAGGGTGCCTGAGTGAGTCAGGAAGACTTTGAGGGAGGAGACTTGAGAAATGTTGGAACTGGTGGCAATCTAGGAGTCCAGCAGTCCCTGGGCCTCCCCAGTGGTGCTGGTACCAAAGAAAGATGGCAGCACCAGGGTCTTTGTGGACTACAGAAAACTAAATAGTGACACAGAATTAGATGCTTACCACATGCCTAGGACAGATGAAGCTTTAGAGCAGCTGGGTGGGGCTAAGTATCTGACCACTAGTAATCTGACCAATGGTTACTGGCAGGTGCCCCTGACTCTTACTGCTAGAGTGAGGTCAGCCTTTGTGACTCCTTTTGGATATACAAGTTCACAAAGATGCCCTTTGGGAAGAAAAATGCCTCAACTACCTTTCAGAGGCTGGTAGATCTTATCCTCCCAGGAGCAGAAGATTATGCCCTTGCATACCTGGATAATATTGCCATTTACAGCCATTCCTAGCATGAGCACCTTCAGCATGGTCAGGGAGGTCCTGGGGAGACTGCAAACAGCAGGGTTGACCATTAAAACCAGTTAGTGTTAGGTGGGTATGGCAGAGGCCTCCTTCGTGGGACAGAGTGGGGAGTGGTATGATCAGGCCAGTACCTGACAAAGTGGAAGCTATTCAGGTGTGCCCTGCCCCTGTTCCCAAAAAGCAGGTGAGGGCATTCTTGTGGACAGCAGGGTACTATAGAAAATTTGTTCGCAATTATATTACAATAGCTGCTCCCCTCACAGACCTGAGAAGGAAAATCAGGTCAGACAAGGTAGTGTGGACCCCAGCCTGTGACTAAGCATTCTAAAAGCTTAAAGGGGCTTTGGATGGACCCCCCCCCTCTGTGTTAGTCCAGATTACAGCAAAGAATTTGTTGTGCAGGTGGATGCTTCGAACCATGGGGTAGGGGGTTGTACTCGGCCAAGTTTCCTCAGACAGAGAAGAACATCCAGTTGTATATCTCAGCTGTAGACTCCAACTCAGGAAGGAATGTTATGCAGCTACAGAAAAGGAATGTCTAGCTATAGTATGGGCACTGCAAAAACTTCAGCCTTATCTGTATGGAATGAAATTTACTGTAGTTACAGACCACAAACCCTTAACGTGCTATGCCAAGCCAGCCAGCAAAATGCTAAGTTATTAAGGTGGAGCTTAGGACTGCAGACATATTGATATGGAAGTGCAGCACTGTAGTGGCGTTAGCAATGCCAATGCAGATGGGCTCTCATGACAGGGTATGGGTTAATGTCTTCCCAGATAGGCTTATTCCTCTCAAGCAATTGAGAAACTAATAACCATAAAAGAGTAGCGAAAAAAAAAAAAAGACTAATAACTCTAGAAGAAGTCACTGCAGTCAATAAAATGGACTTCTCTTTTCTTTTTCTCACGGGTCTTTCAGTGTTGTCCACATAAAACAAAGGGCAACCTGAGCACTTAGCCAAATAAACCACACCTTTGGATGAACAAAAAAATTACATTGGAATTCCTCACATTTTCTAAAGTTAAACTACTTACTTCCAAAATGAAAGACGTCTGAGAAAAATATACGAGCACTTACAGGATGTAAAGTAAAGGAATTTGAATAATGCTTGTTTAAACATTTAAGTTAGAATCCCAATCGTTCACATTTTAAATTTGTGATTTTGGATCAGGTATACATGGGGAGGTGATTTTAATGCCCTTCTTTTAGAAAAGCAATTTAAATGACAATTTCGAATTTGTACTTTTAACCCCCTGGGCATTAATGATCATGTTTCTTTGCAACCAGTGTTAAACATGAGATCTGAACATGTCATTTAACTGTATTTTACCTTGGGGAACTGTAGGACCTATGTTATATTAAATGATTTATTTTCCTTTCTGTTTTTTTAATGGATTTTTCAGTGTAATTGGTTTGATTGGCTTATCAATTGTTTAGTGTATACAAGAGATGGTAGTGATGGCAATTGTTTTGAGGAAGTCTTGGTATATACAGGACAAAAGTGCTTAACTAGATTTGTTGTTTTTAGTATCAAACGTTTTAATAAAATTTTCATTGACCGCAGTGAAACTTCTTTTAGATCACTTGAGAAACTAGCTTGAGTCTTCAAAGAGGAGAGAGATGTGATATGAGGTATTGCCAGCTATGCCAGGAGAAGTAGGGCAGTGGAAGCGTAACATGTCAGCATAGCTAGCTGGAGGTTTGTAAAGAATGATATGTCATTTGTGTATCAAATTGATTTTTACATATGCTTGTGTTGAAAATTTTATTTGTAAAGCTGCAAATGTACTGGCAGTATGTCCTGCTGGACAGCACAGAAATATACATGTATGTCAGACTATACTATTGTAACTGATTAAAATGTATATATTATAACAGAGGATACTGGAAAAGAGGAGGTTAAACTCAGCCCCAGCTAACTTTTACAAAAATATCCTGAAATTAAATTACTTAATTTAATTTAGACTATGAATATTGTATCTCAGGTCTCAATGTAGCTATTGATGAAAAGATTGTACTAGGAAGGCTTCTCTATTTTCCTGGGTGAGGGGGGGGTGGTGAGAGCTAATTGCAACTCTGGAAGGGTGGAAATTTGAACTTTTCTGACTTCCAGAAGCTGAAACAACTCTTAAAAAAAGGTCTAGGTTTGTAAGGTAACACATCTGTGCTAAAATTATGGCAGGGGATAGTGTGTGGAAACTAAATCAGGTGACCAGACATATGTGAGGTCATGATGCTTTAATACTAAATAAGATGGAAGTCTCAGGGCAGTCTGTTTTTCTAACCTGACAAAGGATCTCTCACCCATTTCATCTTGTCTTACTCTAGTAAGTAACTAGGGGATAGTAATTCTTTAGTTCAGACAAGAAAATATAGTGAAATTAGTTAAGTATTGTTTTTCTGTATCTGTGTAAATCTATCCGTCTGTGTTTTAATACTTTCTGTGATTGAAACTCTGTTTATTGTAAATAGATATTTAGTATTTTCATGCTCTTTTATTATTTATTAAATATTAAACATTTCATTGTGGCTGGTCCTTTAGAGAATATTTTAACCTTTGAGAGTACTGGTATTTGGGGGCACTGTGGCAGCTCCTGAAAGCCTTACTGCATTGGTCAAATACTACCATTTGTATTTGTATTAATTTCACTCACTGTAATTGGGTATCCTTGTAAAAGCCTTGGAGTAGCTGACATTGGAATGTTGTGGTGGCAGTAACTACCTTACAGTCTGGGCAAAGGGTAGCAGAGTGAGTAAATCTGTGCCAGCCTTTTCCAGGTGTGTGTGTGTGTGTGTGTGTGTGTGTGTGTGTGTGTGTGTGTGTGTGTGTGCGCGCACACAAATAAAATCTCAAAAAGTGTGTCAGCTACTTGGAGCAGGGACACAGAACACTGGTTTTACAGAGAAAGTGTTGGAGGACTTGCGGTGGAAATTCAGCTGAGGAGTCAACTCTACAGCTGTGCCAGTGGGGAGTATTAGTGGGGGTCTGGAAAGAGAGAGAGAAGGAAACAGACTCTGGACTGATTGTGCTCCCTGTGTGCTCTTAAGGGAAACTGTGCTTGATGCTGAGAGCTGCACCTGGAAATACTGTGTGTGTATCTATCTTTGTTCCATGTGAACATCCATCACTGGTGTCAGTGGTGAGGATTGAGGCTCCTTGATTATTGGCCCAGAGGAGGGATGTTACAATTATTATGAAGGATAAGTAGGTAGGGAAAAGAGATTAATAGAGCTAGATAACAGAGAGAGAGACATGCAGGTAGCCGTGCAAATAGATTGTTCCACTAATTTCATTTGTAAGTGGGCCACCACCCCCTTAGCACCCTTCCCCTTTTTGCTAAAGATGGAAAAGGTGGGTTATACAGGGAACCAGCCACTTCCAAAATACAAATAGGATTTTTAACACAAAGGTCAGACAGGTGATGTCGCTCCTGTCAGACTTTGTGCTTACTGCCTGGAAATCACTCTCTCAATCTCCATACCTGTCAGAATGATGGAGTATCAGCTGTCCAACTACTCAACAGTATTCTCAAATATCCTAAACATTTTCTTCTGGTCAGTGATTCGACTGCCTATGCCTTCCTCAGAGGCTATTTGGCAATGTGGCACTTGCTAGTGCCTTTTCTGAACCTAATTATGCAAACAGATATGCTAATTATGTTTACTTCAAAACTAGCAAATCAAAAATAAGAGTAGGGAGCATGGGGGGGGCAAGTGCCTTCTAACCAGGTTTGGGTGCAAAATTCCCCATTGGAAATGGCCTTCAAAAAGTTATCTTTCACTATCATATTCTGCTCTGGACAAGTGATATTTGCTAGTCCCTACTGTAAATAGATGCACCTTATCCACAGCAATGGAAATGAGGGTGGCATTCTTCCTATAGTTGGTGGCCAAAGGACTACCCCAGGAATCCATGCTGAAGGATAACCAGCACTCTAGCACAGGTTCAGACATGAAACTTTTCTTCCTGTCCTTGAATCCCTGTCAGCTTTGCATTGTCTGAACAATGACTAATGATGTTCCTCTGCACAGAGGAGGAAACTGGAAAAGAGGGACTTCAGATTGTGAGGTGTCAGCCAAATGTCACTGCTATGGAAACTCAATCAATCAAATGTCATTGTAACACTTTATTCCATATTTTATGCAAGAAACTGGTTTGTGTGACCAAAAGCAATATGAATTAAATGAAAGGAGGATCTTTTGAAAGACAGAATGACAGATGGTGACAGACTGACACATGATGACATGATCCACTTGGACATCAGTAAGACAACTGATGCTGGTCCACTCCTCAAATGAGATTGACCAGGAAGAAATGAGGGTTGGGGGTGGAAACAATGGTAAGTGGGCCAGCAGACTGGTTAGAATGGATACTACAGGAGGCAAGGGAACAAGAGTGACATTCTTCCTGGAGTTGGTGGCCACAAGAGTAGCCCAAGAATCCATGCTGACAGAACCACTACAAGCTTGAGACTATGACACTTGTATCTTTCAACAGCTTGGAAAGAAGTCTACAGATGATACAGTAGACATGTGTGGGTGATAGATGGGGGTGAAGTTCTGAATCTGCAGATGGATTCACTAATGGTGAAAAAGGCGTTAATGGGGTTCAGCATGAAGATCAGCCACATGTGTACTTCAAACACAGCACATGAAGAGTTAATTCTGAATTGGACTGAGAAGAATCCATGAGTACTGCTTTTGTCAAAATGAAATAATTCCAAACAGTATAGCAAGGATATACACAGAACTCACTATTTGCTGGTGGCATTGAACAAAAGTGTACACCTTAAGTTAAAGTTCATAAATCAAAAGTTGTGACAGCAATATATTTGAATGAAGAATAAGAAAAAAAAAGCATGCAATTATTAGAGTATTGAATGCAGAAAAATCAAATTTCAGCAACATGACTGCATGAACATCCCACCAACATTTCATAAATATCCAAGTTATGGCCAAAAATAAACAAGCCTCCACAAAGCAGGGACTCGAGTTATGATAATCTTCTCAGCCCAAGATCAGGCTCTAGGTCTGGGGAGTGCTCCTATTTGGATATAAACATCACGCAGAGCTAGTCACTTGCTCCCCAAATACCAGTGGCCTAGGAACCAGTCTTGTATACTCAGGCCTACTAAGGTCCATCGTACGCTATAGCTTTTATTTATAACTCCTTCCTTCTTGGGCAGATAGTTCCAAACTAGGTACATTGCCCAAACCCAGCACTTTAGATAGAAAACACCATCCTATTTGCTGACTCTGTTCATCATTATGATGAGCACACCAATAAATCCATAGAAGAGACACTGCAACCTTTCCCAATCAACTTGCCACAAAGTCAAAGCACCAAACTATAAACCACATACTTCCCAATGAATTTATCTCAAATGCTTCTCACAGAGTTTCCAGACATCTAGCATAGGAATTAAGTTTTCATCAATGCACTATAACCATCATCTTCTCTGTTAGAAGCCCTAGAATCGCAAGCCACTATGGCATAAAGGTATTTTCATCATGGCAAGAAGCCATTCCTGCTACTTCAACTTCAAACACAGAGTGGAGTTGCATAATTACTGTGACAACTCTCAGCTACACTTTTAATACCTTACTCACATTACAAAACATGGTGTTCTTCCAAGAAACTAGGAGAAGTACACCTAAACCTGCATTTCTGAATTCTCATTCCAGCATAGATATATATATATATATATATATATATATATATATATATATATATATAATGTATACACACACACAAGGCTAAATCAAACTAGCTTCAACAGCTGAGTAATTCCTGTTTACAGTCACTTACACAAACGTATGCATCCAAACCCAAACATTATCTAAATGATTCTGTCTCTACTTTTCATCTTACATTTGTATCGTTCAGGATGTCAGTGGATGACTACATAAATGTCCACATTGTGGTTCACTATAAAGACTCAACCTGAAATACCTTCTCAGATATGCCATTCTAACATCCCACTATTTATCACTGTCTTGTGACCATTGCTTGGAAACATGGAAACCTTAACAATAATCCCTTTATTAAAGGAAAGATCCATCAGAGTCTCACTTCATATCTCCCCAGTTTTTTTTTCTTTTCTCACTTACCAAAAACCTTGGGGGAAAAAAAAAATCAGTGTCCTTGCAGTCAGCCATCTAATGCCTTTGGTTTGTTTAGTAAACAGCAACAGTTTTAGCAGGTGGCCATTGTCACCTTTCCAGTCACTAAATTAGTTTCTTCTTTACTGATCTAACCTTGGCATTGAGTGGTAATTGTGTGGTTTGCTGATGGACCATTCCATCCAAATTAAATGACTTCTCCTGAGATTATACAACATCACAGGATGTTGCATTAAGTAAAGGGCTCAGTGAGAAAAACCCACTGCATGGGGTAAATCAGCTCGTCTCCCTCCATAATTTATCTAGTGCTGTTACAATTTATTTTGTTCAGAAAATTAAAAAAAAATGTTCATTGAAATGTCAAAACTCTGAATTATAACATATCTTATTTGACCTAGTTTGGCACCATAGACTGTGAAAGGAGTTGTGACACCATGACTCCACCATACATGTGAAATGAGTTTGACACTATGGCCTTCTCCTACATCCCTGCAGTGCAGTACATGAAACATTACCACTCAGAGAGAATCTTCTAAGAAAGTCTGTCAAACCTCACTTGTAAAACCACTATCGCTCAATGCTTTTATTATTGTATTTGATATCCTTTAGCTCATGGTACAGGCTACGTTCATGCAGGTACTGTGTTCATTTTGGCACAGGTTTGTGCAAGTATTAAAGATGCACTAACCACTGACTCGCCCCAGTCTGCAGCCGACTGTCCCACTGACTCGCCCCAGTCTGCAGCCGACTGTCCCACTGACTCGCCCCAGTCTGCAGCCGACTGTCCCACTGACTCGCCCCAGTCTGCAGCCGACTGTCCCACTGACTCGCCCCAGTCTGCAGCCGACTGTCCCACTGACTCGCCCCAGTCTGCAGCCGACTGTCCCACTGACTCGCCCCAGTCTGCAGCCGACTGTCCCACTGACTCGCCCCAGTCTGCAGCCGACTGTCCCACTGACTCGCCCCAGTCTGCAGCCGACTGTCCCACTGACTCGCCCCAGTCTGCAGCCGACTGTCCCACTGACTCGCCCCAGTCTGCAGCCGACTGTCCCACTGACTCGCCCCAGTCTGCAGCCGACTGTCCCACTGACTCAGCCCAGTCTGCAGCCGACTGTCCCACTGACTCACCCCAGTCTGCAGCCGACTGTCCCACTGACTCACCCCAGTCTGCAGCCGACTGTCCCACTGACTCACCCCAGTCTGCAGCCGACTGTCCCACTGACTCACCCCAGTCTGCAGCCGACTGTCCCACTGACTCACCCCCCATCTGCAGCTGACTGTCCCACTGACTTGCCATTTGCAGTTGACCATCCCACTGACTTGCCCTGTCTGCAGCTGACTGCCTCACTGATCACCCCCGTCTGCAGCTGACTGTCCCAATGACTCGCCCTCGTCTGCAGCTGACTGTCCCACTGACTCACCCTATTCTGCAGCTGACTGTCCCACTGACTCACCCCATTCTGCAGCTGACTGTCCCACTGACTCACCCCATTCTGCAGCTGACTGTCCCACTGACTCACCCCATTCTGCAGCTGACTGTCCCACTGACTCACCCCATTCTGCAGCTGACTGTCCCACTGACTCACCCCATTCTGCAGCTGACTGTCCCACTGACTCACCCCATTCTGCAGCTGACTGTCCCACTGACTCACCCCATTCTGCAGCTGACTGTCCCACTGACTCACCCCATTCTGCAGCTGACTGTCCCACTGACTCACCCCATTCTGCAGCTGACTGTCCCACTGACTCACCCCATTCTGCAGCTGAAGTTCATTAAGCAGTAATAAAACTGAACCTGCATTATTTGGAACAGCTTATCATCTCTTGCCTGTCCCTAGTACCTCAGTTATGTCCAGTCTGTAATTTCCTCATCATTTTGGATACTTGAGCTTCTGCTTTATTAAATGGAAAAAATGTAGCTTACTTCATTTTAGTAAAAAAAGTTTCCTTTACCATATTAGAGATGCACCCCTCCAGTCAGACACTGTTGTCAGGATCTGGGTACTCTTGTCAATCATTCCTTTTTCGTTTGACTATCATATCTCCATAGTAGTTCGAAAAGCCTGCTATCTAGCTTAATTTCCAAAGGTATTGCCACTAGATCCAAAGATGCCTTAGTTCCTTATTACTCATCTTATCAGACACATTATTGAACAGAAAGTACCCTTTGGCATGTTTTTGTATAAATGTATCACACAACTTGAGAGATCTCAAGTATTCATAACCAACAAGCCTATTAGATATCAGGAGAGACTGGCAGCCCATTTGAGAGAACAGCCAGTGTGTTAACATGTATGAGTGTAGTAGTCAGTCTTAAATAAACTTATAAAGTTACTAAGCCTCAGTCCTGATGTGTGTGTATGTAAAAAGTTTGCTTGCACTGAACCCACAACTGTTTGTTTTATCCTGACCAGATGAGCGACATGGTGTCAGAACCGAGATTGAGAGAAACACATTATTAATCAAATAAAAGGCACAAAATGCATTATTATTTAAACAAAGTGCTTGAATGCATTATTAAACAAAGTGCTTGAAACAATGATATTTGATAAAATTATCAGAAATACTTATATGGGGTTTAGAACTATCTCGTTTGCGTGATGAGCATGTTTAAATTAAAATGAGCACAAGTAAAATATAATGAGCATTATAAGAGATTAAATGGGCACAGCAAGTACAATAAAAGGGCAAAATAAACTTAAAAGCAAGGCGACTGCATGTTTTTAGTAAAAGGCCCTGTTTTGGCATAAACTATGTCACATTGACCAAAGCTATTCAAAGCATACTCAGAGTTGTTCGAAGTATCTCAGTGTACGCAAAGTGTTTGCAGAGTGTGTGCTTTATTACGGTGTAATTATTTCAGAGAGTTTACGGTGTGCAAAATACAGCCATTTTGAAATGTTCTTGCGTTGTATACAGTTCATTTGCAAAGTGCATTTATTTCAAAGTGTTTCTAACTAAGTTTCTTGTGCTGTGTACAGTTCATTCACAAAGCACAGTTATTTTAAAGTATTTTTTACACCTATAAAGGGTGGTTTTGCAAAGTACGGCAATTTTAAAATGTTCTTGTGCTACCCAGACTTATTTGTCAAAGCGCAGTTATTGTAAAGAGTCTGTTGTGCTATTGGGCATAATTATAAGTTCTGGCATATATTTATGTGTGTGTATGTTCGTACATAATTCAAGCACCTTCACTACTGTGTGTTGACATGGCAGATGCATTTCGCAGACCCATTCCACTTGTGTTTGATCATCATATTGCAGAGAACTGGAGACTATTTGAGCAGGAATAAGAAGTTATCTTCTCACCAGAACGTTCCATCCGAGTAGGTAACTTCATTCGTCAGAAACCTGTGGGTATCGGATCTGACCTGGATCTGAGCCGGCAGCTTTCCAAGGTAAAGATCCGAGCTCCAAGCTCCTCCCTCTTACCCATAATACCCTGCTACCTCCTTCCAGCCCTCGGATCACGTTTGCCCATTATACAATTTCACCAAGACAAAACACAACCTAAAACAACATCCTAACCTAGCGAATACCAACAGGCTGAATCATTGTAGGATTCAGATAACCAAAGGACCAGGTTAGGGGGAAGGAGGGGGGGTCGGTTGCTGACAAATGAAGTTACCTACTCAGATGGAACATTATGGTGAGTACATAACTTCTTTATCTGAAGTAGTTAACTTAATTTGATCAGCAACCTGTGGGACAAAGTCCCCAGCTAGCAAACACTTGGGAGGTCCTTAAGGAAGGATATTCCAGAGCACTGCAGAGCCAAAAGCTCTTCCTCTGGATATTAAATCCAATTTATAATGAGAGACAAAGGTAGGAGAGGAAGCCCAAGTAGCCACAGAACAAATGTCATCCAAGGGCACTCTTGACCAGAATGCAGCAGAAGTAGCCATAGAACAGGTAGAATGAGCATGAACCCCTAAGGGCTTTGGCCAACCAGATATCTTGTATGCGAGTAAAAATGCATTGAGAAATCCATCTAGCTAAAGTCACCTTCGATACTGGCTTACCCAAGAAGGGCTTCGCAAATGAAACAAAGAGCTGCTCTGACTTGCAAAAGGCAGCTGTTCTGTGCAGGTAAAAACGCAATTGTCTATGAACATCTAACAAATGAAGTTTGTATTCCCCTTTATTCTGGTAGTTAGGGAAGAAAACAGGTAGATTAATGGACTGATTGATGTTCGACTCAGAAGCCACTTTAGGTAAGAAGGAAGGGTTAGTACTAATAGAGACTCTGTCCTTATGGAAAACAAGATATGGGGTTTAGTACAAAGGGCCTGGAGCTCTGACACCCTTCCAGCTGAGGTAATAGCTATTAGGAAAGCAGTTTTCCAAGATAAGAATTTTAAATCAACAGAAGCAGCGGGCTCAAAGGGTGGTCCAGTTAAGAACCTGAAGGACAAAGGTTAGGTCCCATGGAGGAACAGCATTCCTAGTAGGAGGTCTCAAAAGAAAGGTGCCTTTTAAGAAGGTCACAGTTCTTAGTGGAAGCTAAAGGACTAAGATAGTCTCCAATGTGAAAATGGGAAATGGCAGCCATTTGAACCTTTACAGTAGAAGAACTGGCCCCTTGCTGAAAAATATGAGATAGGAAATCAAGCACTGCTGGAATGGGAGCAGTGAAGGGATCCAAATTCCTATGCGAGGCCCAAATGGAAAAACGTTTCCATTTGCTGTTGTAAACCTTCCTGGTAGAAGGCTTATGCGCCGCTACCAGGATAGATCTAACTGCAGACGAGATACCGGGAGTCCTGGCAACTAATGGAACTGGATCAACTAAGCTGAGAGCTTGAGGTCGTCCAGATTTGGAGTGTCCAGTCCTGAAGGATGAGAAATCAGATCCGGGATGGGATCTAAGATCCAAAGAGGAGCTACAAGATGAGACCGCAGGTACAGAAACCAGGTTTGATGAGGCCAGAATGGGGCTATGAGGATAATCTTGTTCCCCAACTGACGAGCTTTCTGTAAAAATGTTGTCATTAACGGAAGAGGAGGATAAGCATAAAGAAGACCGGATGGCCAAGCATGGACTAGAGTGTCCCTGGGGGGGAATTAGAGTGAAATACTCACTGTACTTCGCGTTTGAAGATGGAGATATCGCAGCAAGGCTGACCCTACTTGCGGAAGATCTGTTTCGCTACTGAGGGGTTCAGACACCACTCGTAAGGCTAGAGGATAGTTTGACTCAGCTTGTCTGCTAGGATGTTGGACCGACTCGGAATGTGTGGTGCTAACAGAAAATGGTTGGTGGATATCGCCCAATCCCAAACTCTCATGGCCTCTCAGCAAACAGGGTAAGACCTTGTCCCCCCCCGTTTGTTGATGTACCAGACCACTGACATGTTTGTCTAAATTGCAATAGTCCCTGCAGGGAGAAAGGTATGAAGAGCTTGCAACGCTAGAAGCACCGCTCTCATCTCCAGAACATTGATATGCAGAATGGTCTCTGTCTGAGTCCACGTACCTTAGACAGTCCTGCCCATGCAATGCCCCCCCCACCCAAGCGAGAAGCGTCCGGGGTTACTGTGGCTTGGGGTTGTGGCATTATGAACGGTCGTCCTTCCTGAAGCCCTCGAGATTGTAGCCACCATATGAGGGAATTTCTGCAAAATCTGCTGAGGGGGACTGGAGAGTCCAACGGGTGTTGAAGGATGGATCACTGGACCTGCAAGGTCCACTGGAGAACCCTCATGTGCAAGTGAGCTAAGGGCGAAAGGTTGATTGCTGCTGCCATGGACCCTAAGGCTCTCAGGACCAACTCCGCTGATGGGGTTGGCGACTGAAGGAGTGCTAGAATGTGAAGGGTTAAGCTGCGTAGTCTTTCCGACATCAAGAAGGCCTTGGTCTGAAGCATGTCTATTCTTGCCCCTATGAAGTCCAAGACTTGGACCGGTTGAAGGGACAATTTCTTGTGATTTATAGTGATCCCCAACTTGGAGGCTAAAAGCAGGAAGCAATCCCTGGCTGAGCAGAGTAGATGCCTGGTGGAGGCGGCAAGAAGCCAGTCGTCCAGGTAAGGAAAAACCTGTATTCCCTGAAGTTTCAGGTGGGCCACTACAACTGCCATGACCTTGGTCCTGTGGTGAGGCTGAATAGTAGGACCCTGAACTGGTAATGACTGGCCCCCAACTGAGAGAGGAGAAACCTCCTGGATTGCCTGTCCATGAGAATGTGGTAGTATGCATCCTTGAGGTCTATGGAGCACATCAAGTCAGTCTCTTGCAACAGGGGAGAATGGATTGAAGAGTGACCATCTGGAATTTCTCCTTGGCAATGAAGAGGTTCATTGTAGAAAGGTCGAGAATTGGTCTCAAGTCCCCCGTCTTTTTTGGCACCAAAAAGAACCTGGAGTAGTTGCCTTTCCTGGACTGGTCTGGGGGGACATGCTGGATGGCTCTTTTTTTCTAGCAGCTTCTTTATTTCTAAAGCTGCAGCCTCCCTCTGACTGGGTGGAACATCAGGGAGGCACCTTGACTGAGGAGGAAGATTTATGAAGGGAATAGAATAGCCTCTGGATATTATTCGAAGCACCCAGTGATATGACATGATGGACTTCCATTGTGCCAGGTGCTTCAAAGAATGCCCCAGACTGCCTCCAGAGAGGAGCAGTCAGGCAACCCCTCAGGGCTGCTGCGTGGGTCAATTGGAAAAGGGTTCCCGTGACCCAAAATTCTTCGGCCCCCTTCTGCCTCTGGGCTGGCGTCCACCTTGTCTCCCTCTGCCTCTGAAGGATGAAGGATCCGGACCGTAACGGGACTGCTGAGACTTCCGGAAACACATCTTCTTTTGTCCTCGCTGGTTCCTGGAAAAGGACCTTTGAGGAGTCGAGAAGCAGATTCCGATGGCAGACAGCATCTTCCCATCCTTCTCGCTCTGGACCAATGTATCGCGGACAGTCTTGGCAAACAAGGTAGAACTGTCGAAGGGAGCATTCGCGAAGGACACCTTGAAGGGTTCTGCAAAACCGCAAAGTTGGAGCCAGGCGTGACGCCGTAAGGCGATGCCTGATCCGCTGGCTCCAGCGGCCCACTCCGTGGCATGGGAGAGTAGCAGCATAGAAGTGTTAGATACCGATTTTAGAGTGGCCATGCAAGTCGAGAAGTTCCGTTTGTCCTTGGCCGATATGGACTCAGGCGGAGACTCCGCGTATTCCTTCACCAGATCCCGCTGAAGCCTAATCACATGGGCCAAGTAATTCAACACCTTTATCGAAAAGGTAGCCGAAGCAAACATCTGCTTTCCAATATGATCCATCGATCGAGACTCATTATCAGGAGAATTGACCGAGGAACTATCCTGTGCCAGTTCCTTCTTGGTGGCAGCCGCCACCACCATGGCATCTACCGGGGAATCTTTACTCCATGCTGTCCTATCCATAGGGAGGCTAAGGATCTTATATTGTCTCCTGGGGATTGGCTCTACAGTGTCCGCCTCCTTCCACGCCCTGGTAGTAATGATGTCTACCAGGGGGTCAGCCGGAAGGGACACCCAAGAGGTAGACGGGCCTGTGTCAAATGTCTCCAAAAACAATGACTCATCAGAGGAAGGCTTTTGGGCTGACCACCCCCCTTTTAGGCGTAGCATTTCCATAATGTCTCCAAAGGAGACATCCTCGGGGGGTGACCTGGGGGAACCTTCCCCTTCCTCTAAATCGGTGTCATCTGTGAGGGACTTGGGGGAGTCCAAGTGCCTCCTCTTACACTTGCGTTTGTGAGGGACCTCCTCGGTGGGACTGTCTGAGGAGGGCTCACCAACAGGGTCGTGTTCCTCCAGTGGAACTGAGTGGGGCACTGATGCAGGCTGTCCCTGGGGCCAGATGATGGAAGACAAGCCCATCTGTGAGGGAGCATTGGCTGGATCCAAGTCAAATGCCGAAGGTGAGCCACTCTCTCTTGGTTCCATGAGCAACACCCTCGAATGTGATGCGGGGATCGGAGTCAAAGTGATCGGACCCGAAAGGGAAGTGTGCTCCGACCGCAATGGAGCCGAAGACACACTTACCCCCTCGGATCTGATGCACAGCTCTTGGCCCCGAGAGCTCGGATCCAAAAAGGGATCTGACAAATTCGAGGGCATGGCCGGCGAAGTAGCAACTACTATCGGTGCTGACACCCTGGCTCCGAGACTGCTCAGATCCGATGGCTCCAAAACCCGATAATGGATCGGAGAAGGAGCTATGGGGGCAAAGAATGGGGCCAAGCTCCCCCCCGGAGGGGGGGGGGGAGGCAGGAGCACTCCCATCTGTATTTGGGCTTTTAGGAAGTGACGCATCATCTGGTCCATGTCAGTGTCTGACAGGCTTCATGTTGACCTAGAAGAGGCCGCCGAAGCTGGCCGGGAATGCCACCCCAATGACCTCAAAGATGGCATGTAAAAACAGAAACTGATCTCTCCATGAAACAGCAAGTAACAATTTCTATAACCAAATAATGAATCCAGTGAAACTTGTAGCGATAAAATAAAATAGACCTTTTATTTGACAAGTGGGATAAGCGCTTTCGCGTGGATGCAACCACGCTTCTTCAGATAACAATTACACCCACTAACTTGCTTTATATAGTAAAATAATTAGCCAAGACAATAATCTAATGACTAATTAATTAATTCATTAAGCATTTAAAGAAACCAAGTTTAAAAACAACATACATTTATATAGTGTGTAAAAACGGACACCCAAACAGACAAATGAAAACATTGATTAAGCCATGGCTGTAAAAAATGTGCACTCTCAAATATATATTACTAAATATGCTAAGCCATAAAATATAAAACCTACTTATGTATAAGATGAAATAACAAAAGCTCAAAATCAATTTCAGCACGAGCCTAGAATAAAGAATAAAACAGAACAAGGTACAATATTTCATAGACATTAGGTGAATATATAAATACATGCTAAAAGCGCATATTTTTAAGATTGTGTCAAAGTCTAATAAGACACTTCAAAAGTAGTGTTGTGAGATTACGAGAACATTAATGTTCAACGCAACCTTGAAGAAATGTAGCGTTGAAAGCTAGCGTAAAGCTAGCGTAAAGAACTAGCGTGAAAACCACTCTTCAGAAAAATATGAATAATGAATCAGACAAAGAAGTGTTACACAGAGGACACACATGCTGCTTTATTTGCGCCTATTTAACAAATATTCATCACCTGCTAAATGATGAATGAACACTCTAAATATAGTAAACTATGTACAATATATATTGCGGGTGGTAAATGTATGGGGTGACCATACGAATAGCTGTTATTTGAGCTATGCATGAATATATCTACCTGACAGTATATATACCTACACATAAGTATATAGAATATACTAAATATATACTATATATGAATGAATTAATATAATGATGTTAATTTAAATAAATGTAGAAAATGTGTATATAAAAAATGTGATAATATTAAGGCTAAATAGTACATTAATCTAGTATTGAGAAGAACAGCAGCAACAAAAACTAAACAACCAATCAATTAGGTGTATCTCCATTTGTCTATCATTTAATAATTTAATAATCTACTAAGACTAAAAGGTCTAAAAAGTCTAAAAAATCTAAAAAGTTCCCTGGTTTATCATAAATTAATATTTGGCTAACGTATAAGGGTGAAAATACATAAATAGTTACTTAGAGATCTATGAATATTAAGTTGCTGTATGAGAATTCAAATATATGTCAAAATAGAAAATATTTTGAAAACATATAATGTTAATGCACAATAAAATAACTATAAAAATTATTAGATTAAGACATAATGAATCCAAGCTGTAACTAAAAAACTAAGGTAATAATCTCATAGCATGCAGAAAATCATCTTAACGTTTCCTACTATTCAAAATAGGTTTAATAGACACAGAGGTGTTTAAGCCAGGATGGTTTTGTGCATTAAATCTCAGAATCCACTTTAATTCAGCTAATGCAAGACTATTACTAGCATCACTTCCTCTGAGGTTCTGTGGTATTACTTCTAGCACTCTAAAACAGAACGTATGATCAACATGCTTTTTTTGAACCTCAAAGATGGCCAGAGATCCTCCTCCAGCTCTGGCGAGAAATGTGGGGAATGGAGCCGGCGAGAAATGTGGGGAATGGAGCCGAGAGGAGGAAGACCCAGAAATCTTCAGGGGGAGAAGACAGCTGCTTAGCCGGCGGGGCTGAGGGAGCAGAGTCATTCCGCCACTTGTGGCTCCAATGCTTCTCTCTATCCCTATCTCTTTCTCACTCTCTCTCTTTTCTTTTTGCCTCCTTCTCTCCCTGGGAAAATGTGGGAGGTTGAGTCCCAGCCAGGGGAGATAGAACAGCTGGCTGAACAGCCGCAGCTGTGGCTGCAGCCACTGAGGGAGAGGAGGAAGAAGCAGAGTCCACGGGCAAAAGACCCGCCAGGATAAGCTTGTTCCTCCTATCCCTCACAGCCCAGGGGTTAAAGGCTGCGCAGATCTGGCAGCCCAATGACAAATGCTCTACCCCCAGGCAAAGGACGCACTGAGTGTGGCCATCAGCTGGCGAGAGCTTATGGCCACACTAAGAGCATTTAGTAAAAATGGCCTTAGGGGCTTTGGCCATACCAAAAGCCACAACCACACACACAGACACACAAGAATAAGGGGAAAGGTGAATATATTAAAATTAAGCTAAGCTAATGGGTTTAAACTAAACACAAACACACACCTCTCTAATTTTACCAAAAAAGTCAAGAATTTGACAAACACTTCCTACCTAACCACCAGGAGCTCGTAACTCGTGCTTGTTAAAGCCGCGGCAAATGACATCTGAGGGCTGGAAGGAGGTAGCAGGGTATTATGGGTAAGGAGGAGGAGCTTGGAGCTCAGATCTTTAGCTTGGAAAGCTGCTGGCTTGGATCCAGGTCAGATCCGATACTCACAGGTTGCTGATCAAATGAAGTTAACTACTTCAGATTATATTTTTCATACAAGCAGCTTTTTTTGACAATGATGCACATATGAGGGCATTTATTTTGCTTAACTTAGTGAGGTCAGAAGCCATTGAAAGAGGGCATTCATTTGGGTATGCACCAGCAGTATATGCAGGAAAAGGAGAAAAACTTCCATATCATGTACCTGCTGAATCAATGGAGGACCCTGAGTGTTTGAAATGTAAATTTAGAGAAATGTGCACCCCTCAGACAAATGTTACATTAGAGAGGCACCTATTTTATACAACAGACCAAAACCCAGGTCAAACTTTTGCAGCTTATATCACTGACTTGAGAAATAAATCCAAAATGTGCAGATCTGGTGATTTGAAAGATGAGTTAATAAAGGACAGGCTTGTGTGTGGTGTTAATAATGCTGCAGCGAGAAAGATTTTGCTTTGTGACAGTGATTTAACATTGAGCAAAGCTACAGAGACTTGTCAAATCTATGACCTCGCAGAAAGGCACTCAAGTATGCTTGCAAGTGATAAGAGCATAGTTTCAGCAGCCTCTAGAGCAAGCATAGACAGCATGCACCATGTGACAAACAGAAACAGTCCTAAGCACATGGCAGCTGCAGCCCCTGCAGGTTTTTCAGGGAGGGCCCATAAATTTTTAGCAAGTTCCAAGACTAGCCCAACAAAACACAGACATGCTCAGTGCAGTATAAGGAGTCAGAAAAACCCAAGTCAGGTCTTGTTAACTGTTGTAATTGTGGTACCAATCATGAGTCTAAAAGAGAGAAGTGCTTAGCATTTGGTCAGCAATGCCACAAGTTTAAAAAACGAAAACACTTTCAAAAGTTTTGTAAATCAAGCAAGCCTCATTCAATTAAGATAGGTGACTCAAAAAAACAAGTTGATCATGTAAAAAGCGACAACCCTACTTTCTATGTAGATGGTGTACCAGTGGTCAGTGAAAAGGTTAATGCAGTAGATTTATTGCAAAGAATGAAGTATTTTGTATTGTCCTGATCAATGGTAAACCCGTGGAGCTCAAAGTAGCCACTGGTAGTGTAATGTAATGTTAGCAGAAAAATTTGCTACATCAAGAGCCGATGAGCAACTTAATTTGGCTAATTGTGTGAAGCTTTTTGGTTATGAAGGTGAAGAGATTCAACCCAGAGGGTCAGACGTGTTTTCATGCTATTTTGCAGTGACCAGATACAGCTTGCAATTTCATGTAGTCAGAAGACCTGTGCAGCCATTACTAGGTCTCAGAGACAGTTTAAGAATGAAACTGCTTTCTTTTAAAAGAAATCCATCACGTAAGCACATGACCTAGTTCCAGCTTCAGTGATGCTATTTTCTCAGGTTATGCTAATGTTTTCAATGACAAACTAGGCAAATTTCCAGTTGTGCACTCCATGAAAGTAGACCCAGAGTCAGACCAGCGAGAAGAGCTACAATAGCTATGCAGGACAAAGACACCATCTAGTTAGACAAAATGGAGCAGCAAAGTGTGATTTGTCCAGTCACAGAACCAACTGACATATTAGAGTGGAAAAGCAGCATTACTTAGTGTTGGTAGACTCTTATTCAAACTGGTTTGAGATTGATTTGCTACCTAACCTAATGTCCAGTGCTGTTATTACCAAGTTAAAACGTCATTTCTCAGTCCATGGTAGTCCACACAAAGTTATTTCTGACAACAGTACCCAGTTTACTAGTCAATTGTTTCAGAAATGTACAGAAGAGTTGGACTTTATTCATGTTACTAGTAGTCCTGAGTACCCACAGTCAAACAGCCTTACTGAACATGAGGTACAGAGTGCAAAGCAATTACTAGTGAGGTCAAAGAACGACAATACTGATATCTTCTTGAATTTACTTAATCTCAGAGATTTCTATCTAGGCAAACCAGAACAACCTTGCCTACCAGTTCTAGTTTATTGGTGCCTAATGTTAAAAACAACAGAGCAATTAAGCCCATCTCTGAGAATTGTTCCTTTCAGAAGTCCAGCTATGACAAAACAAGCAGATTTCATCGTCCATTAAAAGGAGGGACAGAGAGGATGCAAATGGCAAAAGGCTTTGATCGAATTGGTGAAGTGAGAGGTATGTGTCCCGAGATGAGATCCTACTTAGTGGTCTCTGAGGGTATAGAGTACAGGAGAAACCGTAGACATCTTCTTCATGTATCAGAAATGATATCGCAGCATCGTACCTGTGATACAGATGTTAAATCTCAGAGCAACCCTGACAATGTTTGTACTGAAGAACATGTCTCAGTATCTATTCCATTTCCTGATAATGTACCAGATGTCTCCAAAGTTGAACATTCCTTGAAGACAGTCCCCATTGCTAGATCCAATTCTGAGTTTTATGTTACACAATGGGATCATATTTCTAGACCTAGTGTAAAATACACAGCAATCTGGACATGATTATTTTATATTAATTAATTTTTTATGATTGCATGTCAAAGAATTAGGTATGTATAACTGCATGTAAAAGGATAATTTCTGGTGATATCAATGAATACTGGCATTTGGTGTATGATCTATTTCTCAAAGAAGGAGAATGTAGAACAGAGTGTACAGTGTATGTTGTAAGTTACTAAGCCTCAGTCCTAATGTGTTTGTGTGTAATAAAGCTACTTTTACTGAGCCCACAACTGTTAGTCTGGTTTATCCTGACTGGACAAGCGACAAGACTCCTCTGTGGAGATCCATAGCTAACCTTTCATACTATGAAAGATCCATCCCTATTAATCATCTATTCTCTCTCAGAACTAATGGTACATCAAATATTCATTTAAAAAAATAAACCATCAGCAGAAAAATAAGATAAGTCGATGTGATAGATGCATATCCCAATGTACCCTCTCCTCTGGAACAAACTCCCACTATAGGTCAAGCAGAGAAGCACTCTTGCCTCCTTCAATGTAAACCTAGATAATTGGATGGGCAGCCTCAAATTCTCTCCTGGTCCATCTCGTCTTGCCCTCCTTGAGACTGGAGAGAAATTTTGAATAGAAAAGATGTGCGCATGTGTGCGGGTGTGCCTTCCTTGAAGGTTGGGCACCAGGCTGGCAACTCGACACCGTAAAAGTTCACTGCCAATCATTAGTGGACCAGAGTTCAGCTGTGGTGATACCTAACTAGGAAAAGCTGAAAGACAGTTTTTGGTTGGCTTGAAATGGTCTGCAGACTGATTAATCCATCATGAAGCATGGACTGAGGGACAACAAAGCATCTGCCATGCTGTTTATGCATACCAATTACAGACATTTAGTAAGCGTTGTTGTTGTTTGTCTCCGGTCCGCTAATGATTGGCAGCAGATTTTTACGTAACGCCGAGGTGCCAGCTCGACGCCCAACCTTCAAAGGGATGCCCATTTACGCACGCATGTCTTTCAAATGCTACCCAACCATGAGGAGGACATGCAGACTCCACACAGAAGGCACTCCCAAGCCAAACCGAGAATCAAACGGGAGAGCCTCTTACTGTGAGGTAACAATGCTACCGCCTTACCACCGCAGCATAGATATTTAGCAAGCATAAAAAAATAAAATAAAATAAGCCAGTAAAAAGAAAACTAAAACAAGTGACTATTATAAAAAGTAATTACAGTACAAGACCTCCCATTTTATTTTCCCTTTGCTAGCTCCAGTAGGAAAAATAAGTGTTGTAGTTTTGTGTGTGTGTGTGTGTGTGTGTGTGTGTGTGTGTGTGTGTTAATTCTCAACTTATTTGCTCAAGAATTCTGGACAAAAACAGCCATAATGGGGTGACAAACACTCAAAAATCAGGGACAATACTTAATTACCCTAATTCACTTCCAAAGATAACACAGCAACCAGTTTTGCATCAATAAATATTTTTTGAAGACTGAATGTGTAACTATAATGACTGAATGTATTAACTAGCAATAGTCTTGAGAGATTTCCTAACAACAAAAGAAATCGTTCAAAGGACAGAGCAAACGTAGGAGGCAAAATCGGGGAGAGTGGACAGGCATGTGGGGTTAGGAGAAGAGATGAACTGCATTGTATTTTTTTTCTATTTGATCACAGTGAGGCATCTGAGGTAAAGGCAATCTAGAAAATTGCAACTGCTAGGCATATTTGGTGTGTGTGTGTGTGTGTGTGTCACTCGGTATGCATCTGAGTTTTTGCATTTGTGTGAGCCAGTCACATTGTATTTGCATCTGTTACTCACTGTGTGCAGTGTCTGTGTGTGCTTGTTTGTGTACATTAAATACTTATATTTTGGATGTAAACTATGTTGTACAAAAGCATTTCTTTAATCTATAGCAATTGTGAAACCTTAAGCACAGGAAACAGTTTACTTCAAAAATATATTAAAAAATATACATTAATAATAAAACAAATACAAATCACTTTATCAGATAGTCCATATTCTAAGCCCAATAATACCCTCCAGGGGTGGCATTATAGGGGAAATAACAGACTTTCCAGGATGGAGTGGCTCTTCACCTGTGACCTTGGGCCTCATAACAGCTCAGTCAGGTCCTTAATTTCCTAATAATTGCTACCCTGTTGTGCTATATTGTTTGCCCAACTCCACTTTTCATAAAGGTAGTATGCTTTATTCTTTAGGCCATGGCTTATACTGTTGGTTATTTGAAGGTTCCTTTTCCCAGTTTCAATACTTGACAAGTAATGCTTCAGAAAACAGCCAGATTTTTGGTTCAAGCCCCTAGGCTTAAACAACACTGCACAACCTTTATTAAATCCAAGTTCATACCAGTTATTCAATGTGGAAACATCCCTTTGCAAGTCCCTAGTGAATCATTCGGACTCTTGTGCTCTTCTCATCTCACGGTCTTACACTGCTGCTACCTCCATACTCAGTGCTTCACCAAAGCTGATGGACACTGGGGATCTAAAACATGGCTTCCACTGTCCATCTTTACCCAACACTTCAGAGCAGCACCCTCTTGCTGATACTATGGTGCATAATGGAGGCATAATGGAGGGTCACTAGGTCATTTATACACCTTAGGAATACCATATATAAAAGAAAGTATAGGTGTTTCAGCTTGTAAATAAATACAAACATCTTGTTATACACACCTGCTTTAACATATTAATTACCTGCATTTTTACAGATATACCTTCATGTTTAGCCTGCAGTACTTAACATAAGACACTTTGTTTACATACTTACCTCTGTCCAGTACCACACCCAATCCCTCGTCAGCAGGTTTAACCACAATATACAGACTATATGAAAAAAACATTTTGCTATCAGTACTATAGAACCCGTATATTTCTCTTTCAACAAGCTTAAAAAAAAACAGTGACAAGAGAATTTGAAAAAAAAAAGGAATAAAATGCTACCTCTATGATTGTGAACAGCTCTGGTTTCATTACAATTTACTTGCTGAAATAACACTTTTAAATTCAGCTTTCTTACAAACAATTTTAGTTCAATTCAGTTAAGGCTTGTGCTACATCAATACTTCCAGCAGGTATAAAGTTCAAACCTTTGTTTAGAATTTTAGTTTCAGGTTCAGCTAGTTGGTATCTTGATAAGTTAGAAACAATACTTAGTGCTTCTGAACTTGGTAAGTCATTTAATGAACCTCCATGCTACTGCTCCATTTTCTTATTTGTTGCCTGAAGCTTCTCTTCCATTTGGGAAGCAGTGGAAAGGGTTCCATTTCATTGAATAAAAAACAATGTTAAAAACTACTTCTATTGGATCTAGTGCTGTAAAGTCACTTGCATCCACAGGGGTCTATATTAGATCACCGAACGCTTGGGTAAGCGAATGGTGATTAATCGACCCCATGTAAGTGAAAGCTTACAAAACCGAACTGTCAGAACAGCGATTTTTTTTCCAAGGGAAAAAAAAACGCTGTTCCAACAAAAGCACATTAAAACACGAGATTAAGTGAGGGGCTTCACCCCCCACACACCCCAACATGGGGGGCTGTGCCCCCCCACACCCACCTACTTATATATACCAACTCTGAGACTGCACTACAGTGCCAAAAATGGTAAAGTACTGAAGCAGCCAAACATATTCTTCCCCAGGGAAAGAATTCACTTACATGCCGGTTCGATATTTTGCAGTTTTGGTTTTGTCAGTTCGACCAAGATGCATTTGAAAACATGCGTCTTCTATCTGCTGATAGAAACCCCATCCACAGTAGTACCAGAATAACCACAGAAGTTGTACATAGTCCCACAGGCCTATTAGTATATTACTCTTGCACACCAAACACAAAGTTAGACTGCTTAGTTGCTGATGTCATCACAGGGTGGGTATGCAATGTGTTGGCTGGATTTTTTATCACTTCCTGATTGATTAATTGTGGGGGTGTAACCCGTTGCTTAGTAACTTGCTTTGGATTTGACTAGGACAAAACATCTGCCCTTTTACAATCATTAAAGTCACGTTTTAACTTTCTCTTTTTCTCTTCTATAACTTTCTGCTCACAAATAACAATAACATCAATGTTTTAGCTCAGCAAAACTAAATGAACATTATTTTCCAGTGTACAGACAAGCTCAGCCTATTGTTTCATAACTTCAGCTTTTAAGGACTTCTCTATGGGCTCAAATAATGTATTCATTAAGTTCATAGACTGAGAAGATAAAGTTCAAATACTGCTACTGTTTTAATAACTCTGGATAAATATCATAGTATGTGGGTATTTTCAAAGCACGTAACCTCCAAGGTACAGTTTTTGTTTGCAAATATGCATTAAAGCTGAGGCATTGCCATTTTAGTTTTATCAGACTATGCATATTATTTTCAAAATTTTTCAGTTTTATCTTATATTTTTCAACCAATAGTCCTATATTTGGTTCATCACCCAGTTCAAAGTCAATTCATGAAGCAGTGGGTTGTATTTGATTTCTAGTAGATCTTGAATATGTTGTATAGACATCCATTGTACATTAGACATAAGACTCATGACCAGCCAAGCTTCCAAAATGAATTAAAACACACACACAAAAACAAGGAAATGGACAGCAAATCTGGTCTCCACAAACATAGTAACAATAGCACAACACAAATGCAAGGTTTAACCATGCCATACTTGACTATACTTAACCCGAAGAACAACTGTGTCTATTTCGAAATACAGTTGCCCACCTATAAGCCCAAAATAATATGTATATCTGGACTCTGGCTAAAGACTGACAGCTGGGTGTCTAGTAAGGCAACTAACAATTATCATATCTTCACAGATAATCTACCATAACAAAGTTTTGGGGAGTTCTCATAACATTAAATGGCAAATGATTTATCCTCAGTCCCATTTGTGCTGTGATTTTCGATGTTTACGTGTTTCGATGTTTATGTACATCGACTTTTATGTGTCAATGTACATAGCTTCCCTGTTCCGGACATTCAGGCTTTTAATATGGGTCTATATTATAAGATCGACATTTAAAAACATCGAACAACATATGGTCGACACCATATGGTCGATGTCTTCAAACATCAACCTTATAAAAAGACAAAAAAAGAAAAAAGTACCCTAATGGGTTTAACTAGGGGGGCAAACCCCCCTGCACCCCCCCACACCCCCCACTACTTAAATATACCAACTCCGAGACCGCACTACATTGCAGTAAATGGAAATCTCCTCTTATGGACATTTCCGTTTACACGCTCAAGATTCTGCGTGTTCGACATTCTCGTGTCGACAATGTCAGATTCAACATTGTCGGCTTTCGAGAATATAATATAGACCCTTTAATACAGACCTATATATATATATATATATATATATATATATATATATATATATATATATATATATATATATATATATATATATATATATATATATATGTGTGTGTGTGTGTGTGTGTGTGTATATAAATATATATATATATATATATATATATATATATATATATGTATATATATATATATGTATACACACACACACACACACACACACACACACACACACATACATATACATTTAATCTAAAAGACCAAAGTTTGACTGCAACAATATCTACCAGAAAAGGTCGAAAGCACTACCGTCAACACACTACTATGCATGTGCTGGGGGAAACAGCCTCTGTGCATACGAAATCTACAGTTAAATACCAATCAAATGCATTGTTTAAAACTCACATAATGGGGGGGCTGCACCCCCACATCCTCTGCTAATTCTGTATACTAACTTCAAGATTGCATAAACATGGGGTAAGGGCAAATTTCCCAACCTCGAGAACTATTGGATCTCATGAACATGTCGATCATCTGCTTAATCAATCACATGCAGTCAAGCAGCTACTAACCTAAAAACAATCATCCTTTTTACTAGCAGTCATATATTTAGAGAGAGAGATATACAGTTATATGGGTTACCTGAAATGAGCTAAATAACGTAAGATTGTCAGTAAAATGACTGAGAGAAAAATATCTAAAAGTAAAAAGATCTACACTGAAAAATATCTAAGCACAAAACAATGATAAAACTGAAGTTACACCAGGGGAGAGTTTATGCCTTTCTCCACTGTTGCATAACTTCTGAGTTGGTATATATAATTAGCATGTGGTATGGGGCTGGGGGGGGGGGGTGCAGGGAGGTTTGCTCCCTGCAAAAACATTGAGAAAATGTGGTTCAGTTTTGTCATATTTTCAGTGGTTTTGTATGTAGTTAGATTATTTCACATTGTTCAATGATTTTGCAGGGGGCAGACCTGCCTTCACCTTCAACAGCCCCTTCTAATTTTATATATATATATATATATATATATATATATATATATATATATATATATATATAAATATATATATATATATATATATACATATATATATATATAGATATAGATATAGCAAAGCTGAGGTCACTCAACAGTGAGGAAAGGTCTTAAACCCACCCCTAGTATAACTTCAATTTTGTCAGTGCTTTTCAGTTTAGATAATTTTAAATTTAGATATTTTCTGTTGTTCATTTTGTGTCAGTCTTATACACACTAAGATTATTTCCATCTACTGAAAGCCAGTCCCAGCAGCCCTAAACATTAAAATATCCAAATCCAAAAATTTAGGCCACCTAACTATTGACTGTAAAGGCCAGTTAGACAAGCAGTTAAAGATCTATCAATAAATGACATAACACAGCTAGTAAGAGATGGTACCAGTCCCAAACCCAGTGCAGGTGAAGGTATGACCTGATCATAGTTATTATCAAGATACTTCACAATCTAGTATCTCTTACAATTCTGACCCCATCTGTGAGTGACCGCTGCCCAGTTCTGACTCTGGAAATTTAAAACACTGCCTGTACTCTTTATTCTAACGACAAACGCACCTGAGTCTAGTGACTCTAGATGGAAAACAGAGCTGTAGCTCGTAAACTGAGACCAGCTTTACAATTGTCAAGATCCCACAACAGCTCCTTAAACCTTCTACAGTACGTTACTTCCCATCCAAGGGAGGATGTCTTGCTCCAAAAATAAAATTCTCTGGTAAAAGAAAATATTACCATTATTAGAGCACTTACAAAACACTACTTTTAAAAACACCCAGGATATTATACTTATCTACCAAGTCCTGTTAATACATCAAGCAGGAGAAACTATGTATTTCCAACACTTACCTCTAGCAAGAAAAATCTTATCCTTCCCCCTCAACAACATTCCTTAGTATTAGCTTGCCACCTCACACATTTGCTTCATATATATCTTTTTTACCCTACCTTCTAGTGTAAAATCTTTTCAAACTCAGATATTTAAGAACTGCTAGATAAAAATGACTATCACTAAAACCCTGATTTTTTACACTGCACCCCAAACCGCTGAGAATCCTAAACCACAAAATCAATTCCACCCAGTTTTAGTCATACTTATTCAGAGAGAAAGGTAGCACTACTAAAGGTGTCCCACAGGGGTCAGTGCTGAGTCCTTCCTAGTCTCAGTATACAGCAATAGTCTTGTCTTCCAAACGTTCAAGTACAAACTGCAGAATGCAAGCAGATGATATTACAATTCTTATAAGAGGACAGAAGTCAGCTGGTACATTAATTACATAGCTCTAAAAGGATTTGGCCCACATACTGAACTGCCTCACTTCTAATAACCTCAATGGCAATACCCAGAAGACCACATTCACAATATTTGCAACACAAGCGAGACCTGCACAAACCTAGTCACTAAACATCAAAGATCCATAAGGAATATATATTCCTCTAGCTGAATCACAAAGGTACTTGAAAATTTATCAGGTACCAAGCTATCCTTTAGCAAACATATTGTGTACAATAGCTAGATAAAGTCCTGATGTTACTAAAGGTTTTCTGTATGATCTCCTACGGCATAACTACTGAAGCTTGTATACAATAGATAGATAAAGTCCTGATGTTACTAAAGGTTTTCTGTATGATCTCCTACGGCATAACTACTGAAGCGTGTAAACTGGCAGACATTTCCTCATTCATGCCTCAAATATGCGTTACCAAAAATCTTCTAAACTTTCCACAAAATGTTGCCGGCCATCAGACAGTGGAAAATAAAATACATAGCTTTATTTACTTTACCATATAGAAGTGAAGACAAATACAATACTATCCAAAAAAAAACAAAATAGTTGTCAGTTGAAGTTATATACTTTTTTACTGTATACTCCAACATATCAGCGACTTAGCTAAAGATAATTACCTCTCTTTAAAAATGCAGTTTTGGCCAGAGGCTGCATGTATGATTTATGAAGTCAGGATGGACTACATCTTCAGTGAACTCACGGGTTTATATCACATAGTCGAACTGTAATAAGTTCGACTATGGAAATGTCGAACCTGGAAGTTTAAAATGCAATAACTTCCAATACTCAGAACAGCGATTTTTTTCCCAGGGAAAAAAAATTGCTGTTCTGGTAAAAACCAAAAAACATACATACACTATAAAATGTTCCTAATGTGAGGGGCTTCACCCCCCACACCCCCAACATGGGGGGCTGTGCCCCCCCCTACTTAAATATACCAACTCTGAGATCGCGCCACAGTGGAGGAAATAGCAAAGTCGTGGAAACGGCCCACCAAATTTTTTCCCTGGGAAAAAATTTGGTGTTCCGCGGCTTTGCTATTTTGACATTTTGAACTTCCCAGTTCGATGTTATGGCATTTGGACACCTGTGCATTTGATCTTCTAATATAGACCCGACCTCACTATACCCTGGTAGTCAGAAGGAGCTTCCACAAGCACCCCCTGCATCATGGAATAGTGTACCAAACAAGTTATCTTTCAAAAGCTCTAAAAACAAAGATTAGTAGCAAATATTTTGTAATAATTTGGAGCTCTTCTCCATGGGCCTCTGCTGAAAATGGACTTCTACCCAGTTGGACTTTCCCCATAATCAAATGGCAATAAATAAATATAATGCAGGAACAACAGGGAACCAGGTTAGAAGTACATAATTCTTATTAGCCATGTCAATTTGCAATAAACAATGCATAGCAATCTGCAGCCATGATAAGTGTTAATGCTGACTGTCAATTCCATGTAAATGCATAACTAAGACGGTTTTAATGAACATTGTAAAAATCAGTCGACTTTTTAAAAGCCTTCCAAGCAATATGCTTATATGTAGACGTAGGCTGGTGTACAGTTTATTAGCATTGTCATTGTAGTCCATGTTAAGCAAAATGGAATGTGTGTATTATTTGATAAAATGTTTCTGTTCTATGCAATATGTACTAATATTATGATGCATGATGATGCAACAAAATGTATAAATGTATAATAATTGTATCAGTATGAAAACTGTAATTGCCTCACAGCCCAGGATGTGACAGAAAAAGGTTTTGGATCAATTCACTTACCAGGTTAACAATGTATATAAATGTTTGTCTTTTTGGCTTTTCCCAGTTAGGGGTCACCACAGCAGAACTCCAGTCCGCTAATGACTGGCAGTTAGTTTTTTTATGGTGCCGAGTTGCCAGTCCGACATCCAACCTTCAGTGAAGGCACACCCATTCACACATGTCTTTCGGTGGCCACTAGACTGCAGGGAGGACATGCAGACTCCACACAGAAGGCACTCCAGCCAAAAATCGAACAGGAGAACCTCTTGCTATGAGGCAACAATGCTACCGCTGTACCACCACGGCTAACAATAAATAATTCAATTAATAAAGAAATAAATAGTTGTATTAGAAAAAACAGAATATTTTTCTTGTCGAGAACTTGATTATTTGGTTCGCTATTAGAAGACCGAAGATGCATTCTTTCGAATGCATCTTGGTCAAACTCAAAAGCCTGAAACGGCAAAATATCAAAGCAGCTTTTAAGTGAATTCTTTCCCTGGGAAAGAATTTGCTTGGCCACTTCATTACCTTGCTGTTTTTGGCACTGTAGTGTGGTCTCGGAGTTTGTATATTTAAGTAGGGGGTTGTCCACTTAATGTAATGTTTAAAGTATTTTTTTTATTTTTTTTGGAACAGTGATTCCCTAGGAAAAAAAATCACTGTTCTGACAGTTCAAAATTGTAAGCTTTCACTTACATAGGGTCGATTAATCACCGTTCACTTTTTTAAGCATTTGGTGATCTAATATAGACCCGCTTATTTTATATATTAGCTTAGTAATATATTCAGACAAGTTTTGTTTGTCTCTAGGATTGGATTTGAACATTCCCTGAAGTGTAGTCAGTGTTGGATTTGAACATTCCCTGAAGTGTAGTCAGTGTTGGATTTGAACATTCCCTGAAGTGTAGTCAGTGTTGGATTTGAACATTCCCTGAAGTGTAGAAAGTGTTGGATTTGAGCATTCCCTGAAGTGTAGTCAGTGTTGGATTTGAACATTCCCTGAAGTGTAGTCAGTGTTGGATTTGAACATTCCCTGAAGTGTAGTCAGTGTTGGATTTGAACATTCCCTGAAGTGTAGTCAGTGTTGGATTTGAACATTCCCTGAAGTGTAGTCAGTGTTATCTTTCCTTTATGATTATTCCTATTCTCTGGCATAAGGAATTCTGTATGTCTCGTTGTTTAATATAATTCTTCAGTACATACAGGTTTTGGCAAATAAAGTAGCAAATAATTCAATGATGGGGTTTCTGTAATGGAGGCTATCTTCATACCCCAAAACACAGTGATCCAAGAATTGATTCTTTTACCATATATGCACAGCCTGCTATGTGATAGTCTGAAACATTTTGTTAAAAAAAGCAGAAATGTTAAGTCATTTCAGTGAAATTGATTTGTAGGCAGCTTGTAGCCAACTAATTACCTATCAGCTAGCGCACACAACACACCATCACTACACTTCCCTCATAGCTCTCCTGTTTTCTAATGTAACTGTCTTAATCATTTAGCTATTCCTTCCACCATCATTTCTGCTACATCTGGTTCCCCAGCTGTAGCCCACCTTTTCTGTCTTCCTATACCACCACTCCCAAACCCCACTTACTACTACATACCTTATCATTAGCCACCTCCTTGGGCAATAACTAAACACACCTTTTCCTGTCTTCTCACAGACTGAGAAAAGTATATTTTATACATCTTTCCTGTTAACTGATTTGATTTAGTATACTGCATATAATCGGTTTGAGTTAACTCATTCACTCCCATGGAGCTCAGGAAGCTTGCACTGTAACTTCCAGTGGGCGGAGCCTAATCCTTTTGACAGAATCGTATTATGTCCTCACATTTCAAACAAATATTCATATCTCTGGAACCATAGTGTTATGAAAGAAGTATAAATGGCAAACTCTTCAGGGCAAACTATTTTTATAGTGGTAGTATTCTTTAGGTTTCAGGTTTTAAACTGGATTTTATAAGTCACAATAAATGTGAAAATTATTAAGTTTGTAATATTTTATAAACAAATTACAATATCTCAACAGCCACTCATGAAAGACATAAACCGTTAACAGGATTTTATTCACTTGAGTGCTTTCAAATCAGGCTTAGCAGTTCCATCTATGTTACTTGGCCTTTGAAATATTTAGGAAAAAGATGGAATTTGTGACAATACAAAATGAATGTTATACGAACAACAATTAATATCTGTTTACCTGCACTAGATAAGTCAGATATCAATACATTTGTATTTCACACTGTGTAAGCTTTAAGATGAAATATTTTAAGACTTTGTATGTATCAGGTTTTGGAATTATTAATGCAAATTTAAACAAACAATATTTGTCACCTTGAGGTGTCATTAGAATGTAACAGCAGAAACACCTGGAGGTGTCACTCGGCTATAATGAGTTAATACTGCACGTAACCCCTAGTTTATCTATAATCATGATTGTATTAAATGGATTTACCTAGATCCCCTCTGAAAATGCATACTGCCCATTAGGGCTGACCTGCTTAACAAAATGTAAATAAAAAGTTTAGTCATTTAGGACGTTGGTGAGAAATATATAGAAGTCTTCTTCAGTGTCTTCCATGCTAGTAAAATACATTTTGGATTATACTTAAAAATAAGCCTGGGTGATTGACCTCCTGTAACGCAATACAGTCATCGGGAATTGTATGGGTTAGACAAATGGTCAAGCTGGTCACAGGAGGGTTGATGTTTGCCTTGCAAAAGGGAAGATCACATCTGCTGAAGGTTCTACAGTTTGGTAGTTTTCAGACGAATTTCTTGCATGGCTTTTCATCTCTCTTTTAAGTCTTGAGATGACTTAAAATACTCTTTTTAAAGAGGAGATCTCACCTCTTCTACTTTCAATAAAACAATAATTAGGTTTGTCGCTTAGTAGTACTTTTGTGAAAAATATAACTCACCAAGCTTATTTCATAAGTTGTATTCAGACTCAAAAATATATACAATGAATGGTTGAGTTCAGTAGTAATAAAATGTAAACTATCTGTGTTATGTTAACATTATTATGCTAACATTATTAAGGTAATCATTTATGTAAATTTACTGCAGGAAAGTAATTGTAAAATTGTTTGTAGACATTAATTGTAAGAGTAAAGCTGCTAAATTTTATGTCATAGGATCATATGATCATAGGAAGTTACTAGGCTATTGGCCCTGAAGCCCTTACAAGCCTAGCCAAGAATTTAGCCCATGTTCTGACAAGTCAGCACTTGATGCCTCTGTCCAGCATGCACACAGGTGGAATCCCAGGGGTGTATTTTTCTGTTCCCCATCCAGTTATCCAAGTTGCACTTAAAAAGGGTTAATGAGGTACTCTGCTTGATGTGGAGAGGCAATCTATTCCACAGAAGAGAGAGTCTCTGGGACACAAATCTGTCCTGCCAACAAGTCCTATTGATATCACAGACCAGGTTGAGGTCACAGGTACAGGTTACTTGAGTTGAGCTTGACTTGCAGATATGCAGCAGTCCCATTAAGGCAGGGTCTGAGATTGCTTTATATACCAGACAGAGGTCATCTCTAAGGAGTCTGTATGAGACTGAGAAGAGGCACAGGGCTTTTAGCCTATCTATGTAGGGTAGATATTTGAGGCCCTGGATTCTCCTGGTGATGTATCTCTAGGGTCTCTCCAGCTGCTGCATGTGCTTTGTGAGGTACATGCTGAAACATGCAGAAAGGGGCATTCTGTTCAATAATGGGTCTTATAAGGGAAGAATACAGGGATGTTATGATCTCCTTGTCTCTGGATGAGATATCCTTGCTATTGAGGTGGGCCATGTAGAAAATGTTCCGTACAACGGAGGCAATATGGTGGTCAAAATTCAGATTGCTATCAACCTGAGTGCCAAAGTCCCATATGACTAATTGTGTGCTAAGGACCTTGTTATTAATGTGATAATTTCTGGGGATGTCACTCTCCCCAAAGTGGATAATGATGCATTTTTTTAGCATTCAGTTTGAGGCCACATTTCTGGCACCAATCATTTGTTTGGGTAAGCCCCTCTTGGAGGATGTCCACATCACTAGGCAAATTGATGACAGCGCCCAGCTTGCAGTCTTCTACAAACTTGGTCAGCCATAGCCCACTGGTTTTGGCCTGCACCTCAGAAAAGTATATCCCAAATAACTGAGGCCCCAAGACCGATCCCTTGGGGTACACCAATTGTTACAGGTCTACTGTTTGAGGCAGCTTCCCCTATTTTGACTAGGTGGGTTCTATCAGTGAGCCATTTTACTACCCATCTGGTAACATATGGATTGATGCCTAGTTGAGAGAGTTTATCTATTATACCTGAGTGGGGAATAGTATCAAAGGCTTTGGCCAAGTTAATGTAGGTGATGTACACTGTCTTCCCGTCATCCATGGCTTTGGTGACTGTTTCAATGAAGTCGACTAAATTTAACAGGCATCACCTCCCCTTGATGAAACCAAATTGTACGGGATCGAGTGTCTGGAGGTTGCCAATGTCCTTGTTAATGAGGTCCATGATTTATTTTACATTTGTTAACCGGGTTAGTCCAGCTGAGCTAAATGTCCCTTTTTCAGCAGAGGCCCATGGAAAAAAGCCCCACAATTTTACAGTTTTAGTGTTAACAGTGTCAGAGGGTTACAATGTATACATACAATGAAATACATTTTATCAGAAAAGTAATAGTGGAAAAAAAAAACATAAGCATACATAAGAAAAATTATTCGATACAAACATTTTCAATAAACAGTGATGATCTGGTCATGGCCTTAAAGATTAGGCTAGTTAGGCTGATGGGTCTATAACTTCTTGGACTGGTGGATGCTTCATCTTTGTCAAAAGGGATGACAGTGGTTGTCCACCACTTGGCTGGGATGAAGCCAGTACTCAAGCTTTGGTTGAATAGGGTGCCTAATGGTGCTGCAGGTTCCTGCCCATATAGGATGCAGCCTGGGATGTTATAGGGTCCCATGGAGGCTGTATTTTTTTGCCTTTGAGAGGTCAGTGATGACTTGCTCCCTAAAGATAACGGGAGGGGGGCAGGTGCTGGGGATATCCTGATTTACTGATGGGGGACAGAGGGGTGAAGTTTTCACTAAATCTGTCTGCCAGCAGGTTGGCTATTTCTATGGCATTTGTGTATGTGGTGTCCTTGACCACCAGTTCTGAGTAGATCAGAGTGCTTCTACTGAGACTGCGGACATATGTGAAGAAGGCCTTATGCTTGTCTTTAGTAGATGTGGCCAGTTTGGACTCTAAGTTTGCTTTGCAGGATTGCATTAGTGTTTTTATTTGCTTGTTCAGGCTAAGGAGAGATTACTTCCAATTGGGCACCTGCTCCTTGGTCCTGGACAGCAATTTTTCCCTTTTGTTATAGAGTATTTATTGCAGATGTCCACCAGACAGGTTTACTCTTTCTTGAGGAGGAGGATTTTGTCCTGCCAGGTATTCTTGATTCCATCCAACTATATAAATGCTTGTATAGTACTTTGGTGTAGGTCTGAACATTTCTGCCAGTTCCTACTGAGGGGGAGGGGGCTGTGAAGCTGTTTATACCTTCCCTCAGGAGGTTGTTTGACCCTTGCTGAGGGGGGATATGGTGACTTCAAAAGTGACAGCTTTGTGGTCAGATCTTACCAGGGAGGATGACACTGTAGGGATGCTGCAGTAGTTACTCATGTTGGTTAATACCAAGTCCAAGATATTATCACCTCTTGTGCGGGTGTTGACCTGCTGGTGCAAGGCATTTACATTGATGAAATAAAGACATTTCTGGGCATTTGTGTTTTGGCATGAATAGTTCTTCCAGTCTATGGTTGGTTAGTTAAAGTCGCCCAGGATCAGGGTAAAGGGTTGAATCTTGATAGATTTGATGAGGTCCAGATAGGTGGAGTGGGCATCTTGAGTCAAAGCTGGGGGCCTGTAGCTAGCTATGATTTGAATAGGGGTCTTGTCAACATTCAACTGCACCTGGAGTGTCTCCTGTGTGTCATACTGTCTGACTAGCCTGAAGGTGTGTATGTCTTTAATATATATTGCAACTCCACTTCCTTTTGCTTTGCTGCAACAGTTTGGGGTCTGAATGTATGATAGGATGAGTAACTTGGTGTGGCTGGGGTGCTCTCTGCAGCTTTGAACCAGGTTTCTGTGACTGTAGAAATGTCAGCATCTTCCAGGGTTAAGAATGCTTGCAATGAGTGCAGTTTCATGTTTAGACGCCTAGCTTTTAGCAGCATGACCTTTAATTTTCATGTTGGTAGTTTTTACCTCATGGCCTTGCCTAATAAAGGCACTATGGGGGAGGCAAGAGGCTCTGCCAGAAGCCTGAAGCCCAAGGGAGATAGATGCAGGCCATCTCTGGCAAATCATAGTGGTCTGTTGATTATGTCTTCCCAGGCTGTTAGGTACTGGATCCCCTTAGAATGACACCAGAAACTAAGCCAATTGTTAAACTCAATCATTTTCTGCTTGTATTGAGGCATCATTCTGGTTGATGGCAGAATGCTGCTTAAGGCTAGGAACATACCTGCCTGGGACATGTATTCAGTCAGCTTGATCATGTCTCTCTTCATATAGTCCAGGGAGGTACATCTCAAGTCATTCACACCAACATGGACTATGACAGAGTCATAACAGTACCTGTTGTTGAGACACTTGAGTGCATGGGTGATATGGCAGATTCTGGCACCTGACAAACAACTAACCTTGAATTTTTCTTTATCTGTCCTGATAAGGGGCACATCTGCATGTCTCACAATGGAGTCTCCTATGACTAATGTGTTGGATTTATGTTTAGGCCTTAGTGGCTGTCAGACACAGGTGTGTGGATTTTGTATGATGTGTGGTGTGGTGGGCAGTGGAGGTCGCTTATGTTTTTGCCTCGGAGGCCTCTATTGTTTGGGTATGCTTTTGTTGAGGATCTCCACATATATCGTTGTGTGTTGTGTAGGTGTAGGTGGTGTTTGTGGTGTGGTGTTTGTGTTGACAACCTTCTCAGTGCTAGATATACTGGCTTGTGAGGGGCAGAGCATAGACTCTAGGTTCTTAATGTAATTGTATCTCTCACAAATTGTGTTCCTATGTGGTAGTAGTAGAGGGTTGTCCATGTACATGAGGCAGTTGCTACACTGCCTCAGGATGCCCATATCAACCAGACTGGCAACAGAAACCTTAGGAAATTGTCCAGCCATATTTTTCAGAATCTGAGAGAGAGTGCCCAGAGAGAGCTAAGGGGGTAAAGGGTGGAATGTCTAAGAGGATTACTACTAAGTGATCACATAAGTGCTGCTGAGAGAAAATTTGTAGCTGGAATACTTTGCAATGGGTTAAAAAAAGTGTAGCTGTGGTGCAAACCAGTTGAAACATGGGGTTTAAATACCACAAAAAGTAGAAGATTCTAGTAACACAGAAATCTAGCCAATCCTGCTAGCCCCTGCTTTCTTTACCAATCAGCTTGTGCTAGACAAGGTCCAGGCAGCCCTGCTACTTTCACTAGAAGAGAAGATAGACCTCTACCAACACAAGATGGCTGCCAGAAACACAGAAGGCAAACACAAGATGGCTGACAGAAACACAGACAGCAAAAACAAACATCTCTGGATGCAGCAAACCTGTATCCAGACTATACTACTCAATTTAAGGGTGGTTAAGAACACAGTAAGACTAAAAAAAAACACACACATACAGATTAACCATTTACAGACAAAAAAAACAGAAGTCACAGTGTGAAAAATACAGTTAAACAGTAACAAAATGCAGTTAATCAGTAATTCATTTTAAAACAGTGCAAATGTAATAAATTAGCTCACAATCACAACAGTAAAAACAGCTCAAGTAAAGCAGTAATTCAGTGCAATGCTGTCATCAATTTAATCAGGCTAGCGATAAGCAGTAACAAATGTGGCAAACTAAATGCAGTTGAACACCTAAGCACAAGCAGGAAAATGAAGTAGGAAGAAGCAGAATATTTTTTGTTAAGTAGAAATTGTGAAAGTCAGGAGACAGAAGATAATTCAAGGTTAAGAAGCTAAAGGGTTGGGCCTTCACAACTTATCACACTGTAGTCAGTAGAATGAGGTGATGCAATGGGACTGGGAGGAGTTTCCAGTATCAAATTTATAGTAGAGGTGGGCAACTCCAAAGTCACAAAGCTTTAGGACCACAACAACAGTTGCACAAGTGGGTGGAGATACAAGATCAGAACAGAGGTAAGGATTCAATTCACTAAGTGTAAAATACAGTTTCACAGTTTAAACGGATATGCAGCAAATATTGTTTTAGTTAATCAGAAGTGCAGCAGCAAACAGCAGAGCAATGGCAGAAGGCCTACCTCACTGCTCCTTTCAACAAACAAGCACAAACGGGTTTAAACACTGGCTATTTAAGGCAGAGAAACAGGAACCAGCCAAATTATCCTATCAAAAAACAGAGGCCTGTAGCAGCAACTATAGCCAGACCAGACCAAACTGAAACCCCCTCCCACAAAGAAACAGCTAGGTCTCTCTAGACACAAGATTAACTGTACTACAAGCTCCAAAGGTCACAAACAGTGCAGAACCAAGTAAAATGAACAGAACAAACAAATAAACAAAAAGGAGACAAACATCAGAACAATGGAAAGCACTGAATTCACTAAGCCTAAAACAGTTGCACAGTTTAAACAATATGCAGCAAATACTGTTTTAGTTAATAGGAAGTGCCGAAAACAGTTGAAAATAAGCATTTATCTTTTGTAGTCTCACAGCAGGTTTTTTGGAAAATAGCAGACCAAGAACATAAGGCCTAACTCACTGCAGCTTTGGGCAAAGAAGCGCAAACTGGTTTAAATCGTGTAAATGGCTGTACAGAGGCTGCTGTACCTACCAGAAGTAGCACCAACACTAACTCAAAACACAAACCACACTGGTGGAATCCAAATCTAAAGAGGTTATATAACAATAGGAAAAACGTCATGACTAAAATTAGGGAGGGTAACTCTCATAAAGATAAGAACTTTCTCATCAAACTAAACAGGCAATTAAGAGAACTAATTAAGTCCAACAAGGCCAATTTTGAGGTAATGAGTGCCTTCACCACCTACTCCCTGGGCACTGGCTGGGGGTGAGTTGGGGGGTAAAGTGTGAGCTGAATTTGTCAGCAAACAGGTTTGCTATGTCATTGAGTTCAGTGAAAGCAGCACCATTAACCCATTAACCACCAGTTCAGCACACTGTTGTGTTCTGCCTTTGAGGTGTTGGACATAACTGTAGAAGGCCTTGTTATTTTCTTTAGCCTGGGAGGCAATCTGGTGTCACTACTTAACTATAGTCTCAAAACAAGCCTTGTGCCACAAGAATGGAGGACTGCAATGGTCATCCCCCTTCATAAAGGTGGACCACCAATAGACTCCAGAAACTACAGACCCATTAGACTGACTAATCCTATATGCAAAGACATGGAATGGATCATGATGGAAAAAATCAACAAAGACATAGTTAACCTTCAGACATTGCACCAAACTGGTCTTTGTCAAATGCCTTCTAAACTTGGTGGACATCTTTGAGAAGGTCAGCAAGGCAATGGATGGGGGGAAATGGAATGTACTGCATACCACAACCTGGCTGAGGCATTTGATACAATACCTCACTGTAGCATAGTCAACACACTCACAGAGTGAGGCATAAACCTCTATATAACACATTGTTTTGTCAGCTGGCTCACAGATAGGACCCAGGAAGTTAGGACTGGTGAGACCACCGCTACAAAGAGCCCAGTCACCAGTAGAGTCCCTCAGGGCTTCATGCTGGGCCATTTCTTCTTTGGCTTCTACTCCTCGGAAGTCAAAGCCAATGTAAAACGACTCTGGCTAACCAAGTTAGCAGTTGACTGCAAACTAACGGGGCAATCGCAGACTTCCACAAGACAGTAATGTCTTGCTAGAGGATCTAACTCAGACAAATGACAGGTGCCAAAGTCATGGCTTAACACTCATTGCCAAGAAATGCATAATAATACCTTATGGGAAATCTGCCATGCCAGGCTATTATGTCATTGATAAAAGACTCCTAAGAGTACCCTCAACTGCCCAGATTTTCACAGAATGTCCAGATTTCTGCCTCATATTTTTGGACTATTCATCATAAAATTTGTGTTTTTTTGACAAATCACTGAAGATTGAAGCCACTAAATAATGGCATGCTTTTGAGTTTCAGACTTCATATCCTTCAGAAAAATGCATGCTAAGACAAATACTGTTCTTCTAACAACTTTTTTTTTAAGTTTGTAAGAATAATATTTAAAATCTGTCCCTATTTTTGGGCCATTTTCCCCCATTATTTTATGCTTTGTCCAGATTTCTTAAGCTCGGAGGTTGAGAGCTATGGTTGACCCTGTAGTCAGGGATTTAGGAACACATCTAGATAGTAAACTGTCCTTTGACCAACATGTAGCCAAGGTAGCATGGAAATCATTCCATGTCATCTTGGTCCATTTAGTATAATGGTTAAACTCTTTGCCTCTCATGCACAGGGTACAAGGTTTGATCCTGATCTCTGGCCAGTGTCTGGTGGAAGTTTGCATGTTCTCTCTGTGCCTCTGTAGGGTTCCTCCCACCTCCTAAAAACATGTTGAGTGTTTCCATCTCAAAACACCACCAATAATGGATTTGTGGGTAGCAGCACAGACACTACATGGTGCCCTACAGGGGGAAGAGTTTTACAAACCAACCACTTTGGGTATATACTTTGGTGGGCAGTATCTTCAGGATAGGATCACAGACTGCATGCCATGGCAGAGCTAGCCACTCAGTGGTGCAAAATATGGCAGTACATGATTCAATCATGTTGACTAATGTCTGCAAATGTGCAGTGGTATTTGCCAGTAATAAATGGGATGAGGACCCTACTCCAACCTATGCCAGGGGCCTACCATAAAGCCCAGCAGCCCTGGTTCAATAAGCTACTTGCTGGCTGGTGTCCAGTTTCCCAGTTTGGGATACCTGTGACAGATCTGTTTCATGAAAGCTGGATGTAAAAGCAATCAGTCTGACAAACATGAACTAAGAATCGCTACACTTATCAACGTTCATTGACAGGATGGAGCTTGGAAGTAGATGACATGATGGTAAGGAGGAGGCTTGACATCCTATGTATCTAGGAAACAATGGAAGGGCAGTAAAACAAAGATACTTGGCTTGAGATTTAGAGTCTACTACTCTGGGGCAGGACAGGCTAAAGATGATGTGAGAACTGTAGAGAGAAAAAGGTTTCAGAAGGCAAGCATGAGAATGGTGGTGAGGGTCTGCCTTCAGAAGAATTAGTGACAGACTCAGGGCCATCAGACTCAAACCAAATCACCATCATCATCAGCCCCCTTTTTTCCGATTTTCTACATGGGGTCGGGGTATCGTGTTAACTGTCGCCATCTCTCTCGATTCAATACCACACTCCTGCCTTCTTCAACACTCATTCCTGACTGTCACATATCTTCTTTTACACAATCTATCCACCTCTTTACTGGATGTCTTTGTTTTCTCTTAAATTCTTTCTGTCTGTCCCAAATCTTCTTCACAAGATTGTCTTCTGCTTTTTTGCACGTGTCCAAACCACTGTAATCTGTTCTCTTTGATCTTTTCTGCAATTGGAGCTACTTTGGCTTCTGCTCTCATGTCCTTATTTCTTCGTCTGTCCCACAGGGTGCATCCTACCACCCTTCTCGGGCCCTTCATTTCTATCACCTCTAGCTTCTTCATCTGCCTTTACTGCCAGGTTGCTGTACCATGCACTAATACTGGTCGTACCGCTGTCTTCTATACCTTACTTTTGAGCTTCTTTGGTATTCTTCTGTCATAGACTACACCTGAGGCGGTATGCCAGATGGCTGCAGCCCTCTGACTCTAGTTTTGACCTCTTCATTCAGACATCCCTTCTCCTCAACTACTCCTCCCAAATAATTAAAGCTATTAACCTGTTCCGCTATCTTCCCTTCTATTTCAAATGTCAGCTTCTTCTGATTTTCCCAGTTTGCTGCCATTACCGTCTTATCTGTGTTTAGTTTCATCCCATGTGCCTTCAGTTTTGCATTCCATTCCCTTATCCTTTGCTGAAGTTCTTGCTCAGAGTCTGCTTGTAATGCACATTGTCTGCATACAGCAACTTTCCTGATCTGTCCCAGACTCCAACCTAATGATTGGGCAGTATTCATAATATCAGGCTCTGCACAACAGCAGGTTTGTGATAGCGAGGAAATCAGTGCATTCAGACAGCAGTTGCAGGACCTACTAGATAGAGCAGAAAAATATGAAATGATGTTGATAATGGGTGACCTCAATGCACATATCAGGACTGCCTGGGTCCACATGGGTGGAGCAATAGGAATAAAGAAGGTGAAGGTGTTCTAGACCTCTGTCTGGCAAATGGTTTGATTTATTTTTATTTATTTTTATATTTGTTGAACGGGAAAGTCCGACTAGGTTCCACAGATCCTGTTTTCAGTGGAGGCTCAGGGAGGAATGCTCCAGAAGCATGTCTTTAGAATGTGGGAGGAAACCGGAGTACCTGGAGAAAATCCACATGAACGCAGGGAGAACATGCAAACTCCGCACAGAAGGCACCCCAGCTGAGAATCAAACCAGAGAACCTCTTGCTGTGAGGTGACAGCATTAATCGCTGCACCACTGCACCACCCAACAGATGGTCACAACAAAATTACATACAAGAGTGGCCAATATGCAACTCAGATAGGCTTCCTCCTCGTAAGGAGACAGCATTGGAGTAGACTCAATGATTGAAAAGTCATCCCTGTGAAAAAGTCAGCCCACATCATAAACCACTGGTTGCCACAATCGGCTTCAAGCAGTGGACAGAGAAGGCAACAGAGATTAGGCTGAAGATCTGGAAGTTATCTGGAGAGAAAGTCTTCAAGGAATTACTTAGGGCTCTAGCACCCCAAGAAGAGGAGGAAATAGGTGGAGTTGAAGCAGAATGGCAGCACCTCAAAACAGCATGTGTGTGAACTACAGAACAGATATGGGGCTGAGCCAGGTATGGAAATAAGGTACCTAAGGAAAGCTGGTGATAAAAGGAGTGCAGGAAAGTGGGAAATAGAAACGACAGCTCAAACTATCTATTGGGAGGGTGTCCTAATGGTTAAGGTGTTTGCCTTACAAACACAAGGTGCAGGGTTTGAGTCTCACAAGGGATAATTGGCTAAGCTTAAAATGGCTCACAAGGGCAGTTAGCTTAGTACTAATCTATGAACCTATGAACTAGGAAGGAACACTGGTCGGCTGATAAAGAGGCTAAGAAAGGAGTTGCAATAGCAAAAAATAAGGAATCAGAGGCTTCTAGAAAACGAGAGAGTAGACAGCACAAAGAAACTATATCAGGTTGAAAGGTAATGGCAGAATAAAAAGAAAATAATCATAAACCCTTTATGAGCGATGCCAGAAACAACCTGCTCACCAGTCCACAGAATATCAAAGACAGATGGGAAGGAGTATCTTCAGTAGCTTCTGAGTGAAGAAATCCTCACAGAAGATGTACTACCCCAGACACAGGCTATGCTGAGAGAAGAGGAGGAGCCCACCCTAGAAGAAGTAAGAACAGCACTAAGGAAAATGAAGTCGGGGAAAGCAGCAGGCTCAGATCAGGTCACAGCAGATATGAGAAAGATGCTGGGTGAGCTAGAGGAGAAATGGCTCCTGAGGGGACTCATAGCAGTCTGGAGAGAGAGGCGTATCCCAGATGTCTGGATAATAAGCATACTAGAGCCAGAGTACATGAACAAGGGGACAGCCACAAGTGTGGATAGTGCAGACATATCAAACTCTTGTCACACTGCGTGAACATGCTGGAGAGGGTGACATCAATGGCCAGAGTACATGAACAAGGGGACATCCACAAGTGTGGATAGTGCAGACGTATCAAACTCCTGTCACACTGCGTGAACATCCTGGAGGGGGGGACATCAATGAATATGCTGAGTAGCTGAAAGTCAGATGGTAGATGAGCAGTTTGGATTCAGATCAGGATGCAGCACAACTGACCCAAAATTCACAGTGAGATAAATAGTCGAGAAGAAACTAGAGATGAAAAAAGAAAAATCGGAGAGACTCCAGATAAAAGTACCATCAAGCAGCTATGAGTAAAAGGTTCCAATCTCAGTCTTGCATTGATTGCTGTAGTAACCCAATTTGGCATGAAATTAAAGTGGAAATTCCCTTATTCTGGTTCAAAGTAGCTTTATTGAGAAATGAATACATCTTGGCAGATGAGCACTGTTGATCTGAGTACTTCTCTTTAACTTCTGCTCCAATGGAGGCCCGAGGACTAGCCTCTCTCTCTCCTTCATCTCTGTGGCTTTCATCTTCTTGGATTTATGTTCATATTTGTTATATTCTCTGAAGGCGATCAAATTAGCACAGTTTGGTGGTGTTCCTGACAAATGGTTGACCAGATGTCCTTGTAAAATCTCAGAGTAGTTGTGTCTTTCAAGGTTCGTTTTGAAAAGAGGTTAGGATTGTTGGAATCACACTGGTCATGGCTGTAAGGATTTCCATTCTGCTCTTTGCAAAGCAGATATTTTGGAGCAGCGGAGATGCAATCTCTATGAGCTTATGGATTTTTGGGCTTGATAGTAAGTTCACTAAGAGAATGAGCCCATTGCAGTTGTGAACCACATGGGTACCACAAGAGGAATCAGAGCGAGGAGAAAGACTATTCTTTTCTTGAGATGTGTTTTCCCTGCACATCACCTTGGGAGGGCGATACCCTGATGTTCACGTTGGTGAGGACAAAAGCAGGAGTCCCAGTTTTAGCTGCCGTGGCATAACATGATTCTGGTCGTCCTGTATTGCTGTTGCCAGAAGAGCACTGAGAGGGGTGTGCTGCACATCCATGGTAGTTTGCAGGGTGGTCCAAGCCGCAGTTAGCACAGGTAGCTCTTTCTTCTCATGGTCGTTTACAGTGTCTGGCCCAATGTTCCTCAGCATACTTCACACATTGGGGTTTGTTAAAGCACATGTTGGCTGCATGTCCGAATCTTTGGCATCTATGACATTGGCCAACCCCAGGTCTGTTGTTTGGGGTCTCAACTCTAATTTTAAGAGAAAGCAAATCTGTGAGTTGATAGATGTACTTGCCAGCGTCCTTCCTTTCAAGCTGCACAAGGACAAGTGGGCAGGGTTTGCGTAATGGGCCACTTTTCATGCGGTTAGCCTTCTTTATTGGAAAACTGCTCTCCTGCAAGGCTGATTCCACTTCTTGCTCTGAGATTGAGGTGGGGATCCCCCTGATTGCTACTTTGAGTGGTTTATCTGATTGCAGTAACCAGGAGTGATGTTCCAGCTCGGAATCCTTTAGGTATTTGGTTAGAGCTCTGTAATCTGTGGCCAAGGCTGAGGTTAGTTTGATTCCATCCCTGCTGCTATGGACTCGCTTATTGAAATACTCTGGTCAGTTATTGTTTTGGAAATATGAATCCAATTATCTTCTGTTCTGAGAAAAACCGGGGGAATCTTTTTAGTTCCAGAGTCTTCAGGATTACCTCTTCCAGTGTGAGAACCCTTTTTAAATACTTTCACTACAGGCTTAAACTAATTATGCATTCAACAGAGGATGTGGCAGTAATGAATTCTATTGGACAGAGGGATAGTACATTTACTTACAGCTTAAATTAATTATGCATTCATCAGAGGATGTGGCAGTAATGAATTCTATTGGACAGAGGGATAGCACATTCACTTGCAGCTTAAATTAATTATGCATTCATCAGAGGATGTGGCAGTAATGAATTCTATTGGACAGAGGGATAGCACATTCACTTGCAGCTTAAATTAATTATGCATTCATCAGAGGATGTGGCAGTAATGAATTCTATTGGACAGAGGGATAGCACATTCACTTGCAGCTTAAATTAATTATGCATTCATCAGAGGATGTGGCAGTAATGAATTCTATTGGACAGAGGGATAGCACATTCACTTGCAGCTTAAAATAATTATGCATTCATCAGAGGATGTGGCAGTAATGAATTCTATTGGACAGAGGGATAGTACATTCACTTGCAGCTTAAATTAATTATGCATTCATCAGAGGATGTGGCAGTAATTAATTTTATTGGACAGAGGGATAGTACATTCACTTGCAGCTTAAATTAATTATGCATTCATCAGAGGATGTGGCAGTAATGAATTCTATTGGACAGAGGGATAGTACATTCACTTGCAGCTTAAATTAATTATGCATTCATCAGAGGATGTGGCAGTAATTAATTTTATTGGACAGAGGGATAGTAATCTAGAAGTGAAAGGACTGAGTAAGAGGAATAAGCAAACAAGAGTTGGGGTGCTAATCTGGGCTGTGCATGGTGATAGAGAAAAAACACATCTCTGTATAGCCTTTTTAAGACTGAACTTCAATGTTAAATAGTACATTAAACATTAAAAGACTTTATTAAGAAAAAACTGAACATAGGTCTGATCAGCGCTTTCGCATAAAGCTTCATCAGACCTGTCAAGTAGAAAGGATATACATCCTCTGTTGAATGCATAATTAGTTTAAGCCTCTAGTGAAGATATTTAAACCGGGTTCTTACACTACTGTACTCAGATCAACAGCGCTCATCTGCCAGTTGTATTTGTTTCTGAATAAAACTACTTTGAACCAGAATAAGTGAATCTCCGTTTCCAACTGGACATTACTAGACTTAGAGAAAAAATATGACAAGGTCCCGAGAAACCTGACTTGGCAGCCCTGTGGTGGTTCAAAGTCCTAGAAACATTGGTAGAATTAGTATGAGCTATGTACAAGGACCCATTGACTCAGCTATGAATGGTGCTTGATCTGACAGAGGGGTTCCTAGTGGGAGTGGATGTGCATCACGGTTCAGCTATGAGCCCACTGCTGTTCATATTGGTGATGGACTACATTAGTAAACAGAACAGAGGGAACAGATTAACAAAGTTGCTGTATGCAGACGATGTGGCATTACATGCAGACTCTGAGCAAGAACTTCAGCAAAGGACAGGGGAATGGAATGCAAAACTGAAGGCACATGGAATGAAACTGAGTACAGATAAGACAGTGATAATGGCAGCAAATAGTACAGCTGTGTACACTTACCATAAATGTAGACGTTCGAGTGTACTCACTGTTGTAGTATACATAAAGTACAGCTGTGTACACTTACCATAAATGTAGATGTTCGAGTGTACTCACTGTTGTAGTATACATAAAGTACAGCTGTGTACACTTACCATAAATGTAGCTGTTCGAGTGTATTCACTGTTGTGGTATACATAAAGTACAGCTGTGTACACTTACCATAAATGTAGATGTTCGAGTGTACTCACTGTTGTAGTATACATAAAGTACAGCTGTGTACACTTACCATAAATGTAGATGTTCGAGTGTACTCACTGTTGTAGTATACATAAAGTACAGCTGTGTACACTTACCATAAATGTAGATGTTCGAGTGTACTCACTGTTGTAGTATACATAAAGTACAGCTGTGTACACTTACCATAAATGTAGATGTTCGAGTGTACTCACTGTTGTAGTATACATAAAGTACGGCTGTGTACACTTACCATAAATGTAGATGTTCAAGTGTATTTACTGTTGTAGTATACATAAAGTACAGCTGTGTACACTTACTATAAATGTAGATGTTCGAGTGTATTCACTGTTGCAGTATACATAAAGTACAGCTGTGTACACTTACCATAAATGTAGATGTTCGAGTGTATTCACTGTTGCAGTATACATAAAGTACAGCTGTGTACACTTACCATAAATGTAGATGTTCGAGTGTATTCACTGTTGCAGTATACATAAAGTACAGCTGTGTACACTTACCATAAATGTAGATGTTCGAGTGTATTCACTGTTGTAGTATACATAAAGTACAGCTGTGTACACTTACCATAAATGTAGATGTTCGAGTGTATTCACTGTTGCAGTTATCACATTTGGGTTATCTGATTGTAGCCCTCAGTAGGCCTGATTATCAAAGTCTTGGGTCCTGCGTCGGTTGCTGTCTCATCTTCCATGACATCAGGTAGTCAGGGGATTAAAGCATGTAGCCGACACCATTACATCAGTTGTTCTTGCCCCAGATGTCAGGTGCCCCCCCCCTCAATGGGAAGCAATTCAATATATATATATATATATATATATATATATATATATATATATATATATATACAAGGTTATACCTCCAACAAAAAAGCAAATACATCAAAAAGCTTTTAAGTATAGTAGAGGAGAATAGAGGTATAGCCAAAAGAAGTCAGGGGGCTGGAGGGAGGGTAACCAGTACTGCAACAGTGAATACACTCGAACATCTACATTTATGGTAAGTGCACACAACTGTACTATGTTCTTCATGTTTCACTGTTGCAGTCATCACATTTTGGTAGATTCCCAAAGCTAAGGATGGGAGGAGGAATTTAAATAGCATTAGAAACAGCTATAAGGCCCTGCAAGACTGCAGTGGCAAAGCCAGCTCTGGATTTAGAGATAATTGGCAAATGGTAATGCTTGGTGAAAGTATGTACAGAACTCCAGGTAGCAGCTTCTAGGATGTCTCTGGTAGGGACACCTCTGAGAAAGGCTGTAGAAGTAGATGCGGTCCTGGTTGAATGGAGTCTAATCGCCTGTGGGATAGGTTTTCCATGGTGCTTATAGCAGAAATGAATGCAATGGCCTATCCATTTAGAAATGATTTGCTTTGAAATAGCCTTCCTCTCTGCCCCTGCAGCAAATGCCACCAGCAGTTGTTCAGATTTCCTTTGAGGTTTAGTCCTGTCCAAGTAAAATCTAAGTTGTCTGTGCACGTCCAAGGAGTGCAGTATCCGTTCCCCTTTGTTCTGTGGATTAGAAAAGAAGGTTGGCAAATGAATGGACCGATTAAGAGCCACACTGGATACCACCTTGGGCATGAAGGAGGGATTGGTCCTGAGGGACACCCTGTCCGCATGAAAGATGATGAAAGGCTCCACTACCATAAGGGCCTGTAATTCAGATACCCATCTTGCTGAAGTGATTGCTAAAAGGAAAGGTGTTTTCCAAGAAAGGAATATTAACTCTGCAGTTGCAGCTAGCTTAAAAGGAGGAAGAGTGAGTTTTTTTCCAATGCAAAAGTAAGGTCCCAGGCTGGAGTTGGGGCTGTCCTGGGTGGTCTTAAGTTTTTGACCCCTCTGAGGAACTGCTTGAGCAGTGGGTGACAAAAGAGAGGTGGTTCTGTGTTGTAATGAGCTGAAATGACTGAGGCGTGAATTTTGATGGAGGAAAAGGAAAGTCCCTTTTGAAGCATCTCAGTTAAGTATTGAAGAATCTGAGGTAAAATGAGTGCTTCTGTGGCCATCCCTTGAGTTTGGTTCCAGGCACAGAATCTCTTCCATTTTTCAGCATAGGATTTTCTAGTACTAGTCCTCCTTGCCTCCAAAATGACATCCAGCACTTGTTTACTGAAGGATTGTAATGGAGAGATTAGTTAATTAGCCAGGCTGCCAGGTTCAGGGTTTGAAGCTGGGGGTGCCGAATCTGGCCCTCCTGCTGGGACAACAGGGTAGGGGTCTGAGGTAGGTGCCATGGGGCCAGCTGTGACACACTGCACAAGACGGGGTACCAGTGTTGGCGTGGCCAGTCTGGTGCAATCATTATCATCCCTGGTTTGTCTTGTTTGATCTTTAGTAGTACTTTGGAGAGGAGAGGCAGAGGAAGAAAGGCATAAACTCATAGATTTTTCCAGCTGAAGGACAGAGCATCCACTTTCCAAGCTTGTTTGTGGGGGGTCCTTGTGCAGAATGTGTCCAGTTGGTAGTTCTGGGGGGAGGCAAACAGGTCTATATCTGAGATCCCCCATTTGATGATCAACATGTTGAAAATATTTGGTTCCAGTTTCCACTCATGTGGGTCCATGAGACTTCTGCTTAGTTCGTCTGCCAGTGTATTTAGTTTTCCTGGCAGGAATTGAGCTTGTAGATGCAGTTGGTAGCTCAAGGCTGTGTTCCACAGAGCCATGGCTAGTCTGCAGATGGGGTAAAAATGGGTACCCTCCTGCTTGTTTATATACCACATAACAGTGGTGTTGTCCATCTTTACCATTAGGGTCTATATTAGAACACCGAACATTTGAAATGTTGAATGTTCTAATATTGACCCATTTTCAGTGAAAATATTGAAGAAATAGAAAACCAATTGTTTTCCTAGGGAAAGAATTTGGTTGTCTGTTTCTGTTGCTTCGGTATTTTCAGCACTCTGGTGGAAAGTTATGGGTCGGGTTCAGGTAAGTGTGCGATTGTGTAGACGTGTGGGTTTGGGTGGGTTAGGTGAGTTAGGGTTAGGGCGCGAGTGAGGTGACTACGATAGTGACTTACCTTAGGGTTAGGGTTTGGGTTAAGGTAAGTGAATAGTTAGTGGTGTACGTATAGTTTAGTGTAGGGTTAGGTGTAAGAGTTTAGGTGTATGTGTGTGGATTGCTGTTTGTTTAGTGTGCTTGTGTTGTGTGTATGTGTTTTGGTTCTGAATGTTTGATGTTTTGTATTTTTGATTGCTAGGGTTCGATATTAGAACACTTGACATTTTGAATGTTCGGTGTTCTAATATAGATCCTTACCATTAATTGTCCTGGAAGAATGTGATCCTTGAAGGCTGTCAGATCATTCTGTACAGCTAACATTTCTTTTTGATTGATATGCAGGTGCATTTGACTTGGGTTCCATTTGCCCTGAATGCACTTCCCTGCCAGGTGAGCCCCCCATGCATAGTCTGATGCATCTGTTGTTAGGGTTTGGGTGGCAGGGGGTAGAGTGAATGGCAGTTCCTTGTTTTGGTAGCAGGCCTCTGCCCAATTCCAACCGTAGACAAGGTATGATGGGAATCATTGCTTCTAGATCCTGAGAATGTTGACACCATAGGCTTTTTAGATAACATTGTAGTTTCCTCATATGCAGTCTTGCATATGGAATTAGAATGCACGAGGACATGAACCCCAAGGCTTGCAGTATTTGTCTTGCAGATAGCAGGGTTCTTGTGGCCACTAGTTTGAAGTAAGTTGTCAAATTAATTTGTTTCTCAGGCGTGAGGAAAGCCATCTGGGAAGTTGTGTTCAAGCTTGCTCCCAGGAATATAATTTGTTGACAGGGTACTAGATGTGATTTATTTTCGTTTATGGTGTACTTTTGTACAAATGCCACATGATTCAGAAGTTTGTCCTGGCTTTCTGCCTGAATTAGACAATTGCCCAGGTATGGGTATATTTGAATATTTCTTTGCCTGCAAAATGCAATGACTGGAGCTAGGCACTTTGTGAATACCCTGGGTGCAGTAGATAAGCCAAAGGGCAGTGCAGAGAACTGATAGTGCATGCATCCTGCTTTGAAGTGTAGGTATTTTCTGCAAGATTCCCTGATTGGGATGTGCAGGTAGGCTTCCTTTAAATCCAGTGTTGCCAGCCAGGCATCTTTGCCTATCATGGGAAGCAACTGGTGAAGAGTTAGCATCTTGAATTTTGTTATCATGAAAAAGGTGTTAGGATAGACAGGTGCAGGATAGGATGCCATGAGTTGTCTTTTCTGGGTACCTGGGAAAAGTCTTGAGTAGAAACCTTGTCCTTTTTCCTCTTCTGGTACAGTCTGAATAGCCTTTAATCTTAAGAGAGATTGTACTTGCTTTTGAGCCTCTGCCAATGATTTGGTGGTAGATCTGGCCAACCGTTTGGGGTTGGTAACATGTGGAAGTGAAATCTGTATCCTTGGGAAACTATGTTTAAAACCCATTTGTCCTGGGTAATGAGTTCCCAGTTTTTGCCTGGGGAGCAATCTTTCCCCCTAAAGGAGCAGTCAGTTGAGAAGGGCTTGGAAGTTTTAAAGTTAAGTCATCGAGATAGTTTACCATGGGGGGAGTCTTACTACTCCCTGATTTGAAAGTGGGAGCCCCCTACTGTTTAGTCCTGTGCATACCCTGGGACTGAAGCCTGATTGTTCTACTGGTTCTGGGTTTGGAAGAGGCAGGAAAGGACCAATTTTTTGAGGGCCAATGCCTACTAAATCTAGGTGGCTGCACTTGTAAGTAATCTTTAACAGTTTGCATAGATTTAACTTTTTCCTCCATCTTTTTAAGAACTTCTTCTGCTTTGACACCAAAAAGGCGGTCCTGATTTAAGGAAGCATCCAGCAATTTAGTTTTAACATGATCTGGCAAAGATTGCTGATTAAGCCAAGCATGCCTTCTAATTACAGACCCGGTGACAGCAGACCTGCAAGATGCCTCTAGTGAATCAAAACCACATTGCAAAGAATGTTTTCCAACCTGTTCAGCAGAATGCATTACATCCTGTAAATCCTTATTTTCAGCACAATCAGGAATCCACATCATTTTCTGTTTAAGCAATCCAATAATATGCTGCTGATACTTTAACATATGAAACTGGCAATTTAAGGCCCTGATGGCCAAGGTTGCAGAGGTGTATACCTTCTTACCCCATCTATCCAAGGCCTTGGAATCTCTATCAGAGGGGGTAGGATTTTTGGCAGTAGTAGTCTGTTAGAAAAATATGTACTAATGTATATGTTTAGTGCTTATTAGAAGCTAAAAGGGTTAACACATTTCATTCTATTTTATGTACAACTTAATTCTGTATGAAATTATAAGATGCTTTTTCAAACTGCAGTATGCTTTCTGAAATTGCAAGATGCTCTCTGACCTAGTATTTGCTAGCACAGCAAAATTCATGTTTATGCCTTTTGGAAATTTACTGAGAAGCAGGTGATTATCTGCTAGGTCAGGAAAATGAATGAATAGTGTATGAATAGAACAATACTGTTTTCTATAATGTGATTGAATATGAACAATCAGCCCTGTTCGTGTTATGAGAACATGCACAGCTGTGGAAAAGAAGAGATACATCAGACAAAAGACTGCTTGAAGAAATGAACTGTAATCTGTACTTGCTTTGTGCTCGAATTAGCCATAGTACCTTGAATGATAACATTGCATAGTAAAAGTTGTATCTGACCGGTGGTCATCAAGGCCACATTGTTTTTCTTAGGAAGTTTTTTGTAAACTTGATATGCCAGCAGAAAATCATGGACAAACACCTGCTGTGAAATAATATTGAAAGAACTTGTGATTTATTACATCAGCTTAGTAGGCAATACCTTGTAAGAAATGTATAAAAATAGTTTCACTTCCTGATTCTAGTTAGACAAACTCTGTATTAGCACGTTTTTGTCTCCTTGCTGCAAGATTAAAGTGCCTTAACCTGAACCTGCCGTGTGTTGATCATTTTGAAGTTATTTTTCTTTTGACAGATTGGTCCTTCAGACCGGAAACTCTCACTTCGCCTCAGGTCAGATGGGCAAGGTGGCATGAAACCGTACGGGGAAGAAATCACATCGGTTCTTCTGCTTTGAAAGACCTTCGACTGAATTGTTGTTCAAAAGAGGCCAGCCACTTTTCTTATCTGCGACTGGAGGACGAGTTACTGTATGAACTAGGAGTCGGTCAATCATGGAGGCTCAGAAAGGTGAGATTTACCTTTTTTCTGTTTTAGATCAGGGACTTGATTGGTAATATCTGTCAGGAGATTTGTTTTGTACAAGTCAGGGACAGAAAGATTGCAGTCTTGTCATAGATCAGGAAAACAGAATAGGTAAGACAGTTATTCTAGATAAACTGTGAAACAGAAAATCGTGGTACCACGTGAGAATAAGAAGGGTTACGTAACATTTTTTAACAATCAGAACAATATGGGTAATAAGTGCACACAAAGTTCCCAAAACCCACCGCTAACCGAAGATGCAAAATATATGCAATTACAGCGTGCCGACAATGTTAGATACTATACAAAATGGGTTAATAAATATGAATTTAATGGCAAATTAGAAAAATCCTCACTTATTAAACTTGTCAAACAGCTTAAAGCTGACGCAAAAGGTCAGGTAAAAAAGCAACGTCAATTGGGTATTCCTCAGGCACACAGGTGGATTGAGGAAGGAAACCATAGGGAGCAAAAAAGTAATAATTCAAAAGCTATATTTCTAGATAAAGAAGACAATAATTTGGTAATAGCATCAGCCCCTCCACCCCCTCCACTTCCTGCACCAGAATATGAAGCGAGTGGACAAGCTGATCCACCCCCGCTATACCCGGCTGTTACCGCAAAGCCAAGACCGTATGTTAGAGATCCCATCGAGACCAGGTCTCGAACACGTAACTTAAGAGGGGATACTGAGTTATATGAAATAAACAAGAATTCACGAGATATGAGTGAAGAAGAGATATGTCCACTCATAGAAGTACCAAATCCGCAGGCAGGACAGGACCCAACTCTCCTAGTATATAGACCGTGGACACCGGAAGACATCCGGAAAGCTACAGAGGGAATTCCCCATCCAAAAGTTAATTTTAGAAAATTCTTAGAAGACTTACAGGGCATGAGGTTAAGTTATCATCTGAATGGAGAAGAAGTAGAAAAAGTAGTTAGACAAATCGTAGGTCCAGATTGGCACATGATCAGTGGCAACTGGAATCCCTGTGACGCAGAACACAAGCACTCCCACATAGCAACGCAGAACTGGATAACAGAGTGAAAGGTCTAACAGACCAAAACTCTGAGAAATGGAAGCCTAGGGCAGACTGGACTTGCATTAATCAATGCATCCAACAGGAAGGTGAAACTGTTGACAGATATGCTAGATTATTAGAGTGTTTTAATAACCATTGTGGAATGCAGGTACCCGAAGACCAAACACATGATTCCCCGTATGAGCAGCAGCTAAAGAATGCAGTTTTGAAAGGCAGTATTTTGCCTATAAGCAGCTTTATTACAAAGCACATGGTAGACCATCGTACAAGTAGATTACAGTCACTACTTGAATATGCTAGGCATGCCGAAAGGCATTTTAACAGTAAAAAGAAAAAGAAAACCCAAGTATTTGCTGTAGAAGATGGAGCAGAAGTTTATGTAGTACAGTCTGGAAAAAAGGGCAAAAAAAATGCCCAGGGAAACAAATAATCTGATAAATGATCAGAAGAGTTTGAAGAGAGAAGGAAAAGGGGTGAATGTTTTAAATGCGGAAAAAAGGGACATTTAGCAAGGGATTGCAAGCAAAACAAGAAGGCAGCCATGGAAGATAAGGAGGGTGAGGACTGACTATATGATAGTCAAGAATCACTAGAAGGGAGTAACTGAGAAAAGACAAATGCAAATGTGATAGAGGGAGTAGAGAATGTGATAGAAGAAACAGAGGAAGTACAAGAAATCACCGATGGTGAAGAAAGTGAAATTTTAGACTTAGCATTATTGAGCCTTGAGCTCTATTTAGCAGACTCAGAACTGGAAGTTACACTTCTGCTAGAGGGGAGGGAAGTTAAATTCCTGTGTGACTCAGAGGCTTCACGAACCCTGATACATCCTTCCAAACTACCAGAAAATTCAGAATCACTAGATTACATATTAGTGAAAGCAGCTAATGGACAGCTGTATCGGGAGCCACTCTCCCATAACATAGCAATAACTGACCCTGTTTCAGGGATGACCCAGAAAAGCAAAATTGTTGTTTCTGCAAAATGCCCAGTGAACCTTTTGGGCAGAGATCTTACGCAAATATTTGGCATAGCAGTTGTACCGACTATGCAGGGTATGGAAGCACAGCGACAAATGGATACTTTTGTGATGCAACCGGATGGTGAAACATTTTATTGGAACAGCCAGAACTTAGTCACGACTGGTCCAGGGGCAGTAACTGAAGAACTGATGAATGTAGCCATCAGTAAGTCCCCCTCCCTTGACAATGATAAACAGCATTTTTTGCACTGTACTCTGTATTATTGTAGCACACCAGGACCTGAAAAGGAATATGAGCAAGAACTGTTTAAAAACCATGCAAACAGACTAATATTACGTAATCTGTACTGGGACACGGAAGGGAACAGTGTAGTTAGCTGTTCATTGCCCCAGGAATTCTTTGCACTCTATAAATCTAATCGATTACCACATGTTAGTTTAACTAAGGACAAGAATGTGAAATGGGCAGATCTTGGAGAAAAAGTCACAAAGTGGGAAAAACAGACAGAGCTAGAATTGTCAGAACAGGGAGTACAGAAGCAGAAGTTAAATTGGATAACGCAGACACACCCAGCTGTACACTTGCAGTCTAGCGAGGACAGCTGATTAGCACTCTTACTAGAAGAGGAAGAAAAAGGTTTACGGAGCATACCAGAAACTCTCTGGTCAACAGGGAAATCAGATGTAGGACTAATTCGTACAGCAGGACAGGTTACTATTACGCCAAAATCAGCATTTAGACCTCAAAAGAGACAGTATCCCTTAAGGAAGGATGCAGAAATAGGAATCAAACCTATAATAGCAGCTTTACTTATGGAAGGAGTACTGGCAGAATCTCCCGATTCACCATGTAACACACCCTTATTTCCTGTTAGGAAAGCAAACGGAGAATGGCGTATGTTGCAAGACTTACAAGCTGTAAATGATGCAGTAATAGCTAGAGCACCTACGGTGCCAGATCCACACACCCTATTGAATGATTTGAAGCCTCAACAGAAGTATTTCTCTGTGGTAGATATTAGCAATGGGTTCTTTTCGATACCGATACACCCTGACAGCCAACATTGGTTTGCATTCACATTTCAGGGGAAAAGATATACATACACACGACTACCACAGGGGTATTGTGAAAGCCCAACAATATTTGCACAAGTAATGGCAAGCAACTTGGCGGGATTTAGCCCACCAAGAGGCAGACAAATTCTACTTTATGTAGACAACATCCTGCTGGCAGCCCCCACCCAGGAAGAATGTAGGGAAGATACCATAGCATTACTACAATTTCTAGCCACTCAAGGACATAAAGTGAACAAAAACAAATTACTGCTTTGGAGAAAGCAGGTTAAATACCTGAGATATGTAATATCCAAAGAAGGCAGAACATTAGATGAAGATAGGAAAATAGCAATTTTACAAGCACCCAAACCGACTACCAAGAAGGAAATGATGTCCTTCCTGGGCACGACTAATTTCTGTCGGAGTTGGATTCCAAACTATGCCTTGGAATCTGCTCCACTGACCAACTTAATATACAAGAAGCCTATGGCAGCACAAGATTTATTACAATGGACACCAGAAGCAGAATCAGCTTTCTGCAAACTGAAACAACTGATAGCATCCTCATTAGTTTTAGGATTACCAAACTATCATAAATGTTTTTTCCAAACTGTATATTGTAAACAAGGTTACATGACATCAGTATTAACACAGCAGCATAGGGATAAGCAACGCCCCATAGCTTATTATTCATCACAACTGGACCCAGTGGCGTGGTCCCTGCCCCACTGTGTACAAGCAGTAGTTGCAGCTGCAATGGCAGTATAGGCTTCGGCCTCAGTAGTGTTGTTCCACCCTCTCACACTGAGAGTGCCTCATGCAGTTGCAATTATTTTACTGCAAGAAAAAGTAGCATATCTTTCTCCTGCTAGACATCTTTCCTGTATGACTATACTCTTGAGCCAACCTCATATGACAATTGAATGATGTACAACTTTAAACCCGTCTACCTTGCTCCTGACCCCTGCGGATGGCACACCACACAGCTACCTGCAGGAGATTGAGCAAAAGACACTGCCTAGAAAAGATCTAATGGATGTTCCCTTGGATGATGCCGAGGTGACATATTACGTGGACGGCTCATGCAGAAGGGGTCCTACAGGACAGAATCTAGTGGGGTATGCAGTAGTTTCTGATACTGAGATTTTAGATGTGAAGTCTTTACCACACAACTTATCTGCACAAGCAGCAGAATTGATTGCTTTGACAAGGGCATGTACCTTGGCAAAGGGTAAATGTGTGAACATTTTTACTGACAGCCAGTACGCTTTTTCTACTGTACATGTTTTTGCACAACAGTGGAAAAATAGAGGAATGATAACATCTACTGGTAAACCGATTAATCATGTGCAATTTATTTTAGATTTGTTAGAATCTATTCAGTTACCTCAGAAAGTAGCTATTTATAAATGTGTAGCTCATACCAAGCAACAAGATAGGATTTCAAAAGGTAATGCGAGAGCTGACACAGCTGCAAAACAGGCAGCTTCAGCTTCAGAAGTATTTCTTTTGAGTGAGGAATTACAACCGTCTGAGATTTTAGATTTAGAAATGTTGAAAACAATGCAGACACTTACTACAAATGTAGAAAAACAGAAATGGATAAAACGAGGAGCAATTCTTGAGAAAGGGCTATACATCTCCAAAGAAGGAAAACCAATTTTGCCATCTAACTTGTTTAGATATGCAGCTTTGTTGAGCCATGGGCAGTGCCATGTTTCAACAGGGGGGATGGTACAGTTAGTGAACTGAGTGTTCACTGCATATGGATTTACAAACTACACAAAAAATTTTTGTGCAGCATGCCATGTTTGTAACAGGCATCATGCACAAGGGGCACTGAAGCTTAAGCAAGGGAGTTTCCCAACACCACCGTACCCGTTCCATACTATCTGTATGGATTTCATAGAACTAAACAAATGTGAAAATAAGAAATATTGTCTTGTCATTATAGATATGTTTTCCAAATGGGTGATAGTTTTTCTGACCAAAAATCCAGATGCAGCTACTGTTACAAAAGTCCTTGTTAAAGAAATTATTCCTAGATTTGGCATACCGGAAAATATCTACAGTTTCAATGGCACACACTTTGTAAATCAAACCATACAACAGTTGAGCCGATATTTCGGAATTTCTTTAAAGAACCATTGTGCATACCACCCCCAATCTGCGGGATTAGTAGAGAGGCATAATGGGGTTTTGAAAAACAAACTTAGGAAATTGATTAGTGAGACACAGAAGAACTGGGTGCACTGCCTGCCTCTGGCATTGTTGAGCATGAGAACTGTTCCAAATGCAAAGGGGTTAACTCCTTTTGAAATACTGTTTGAGAGGGCATATTATATACCTCAGTGGAAACCTCTCATGCCTGCAGACCAGGAGGCTGACATTTCACTTGCAGAATATATGAGATGACTTTTGAGTAATAAACAACTTTTGCAGTTAAATTCTGTTTCAGATAAAGAACAAACCAGACCATCAGAAGCAGCAGTAGTCCCAGGCACGTGGGTCTGGGTGAAGGTTATTAAGAAAAGGAATTGGACCACACCGAAGTGGGATGGGGCGTACCAAGTGCTACTGTCAACACCCACTGCAGTCAAGATTGCAGAGCGAGCATCCTGGATTCATCTGACACACTGTAAATTGGTTAAAAACTTTGAACTGGACAAAGAACTTGTTATTGTTACACAAGAACAAAATGACCAGATATGGAGCAAATAGAAATGCTGAACAACCTCAGAAGTATTGCATGATCATTCTGTTGACCATACTGATAATATTAATCTTTTTGTTGTGGCCTTTCCTTTTTCCAGCCACACGAGCTAAACTGAATAAACGTGAATCATTCATAGATTGGCATCCGAACTTTAACACTTACCAAGCAATTAAATATGTGTATGCTGAAACTTTTAATGTTTCGAATTGCTGGATCTGCACAGTTATACCAACAGCATACGGGGGATTATTAATGACTGCTTTCCCCTAGGGGTCAATGAGACCTGGGAAAATTTGCTTTTTGATATTACAACTGTAAAATCACAAGACAAAATAGCATTCTATCTGCCTGTTGCACAAAAGGGAATTGTATGTTTTACAAAAATGATACTGTTCAGGTAGGTTGGAGTAATTGTAATGTGACTGTTCCTTACAGATGTTATACCAAGGCCAATAATGCAGGTTATATCTGTGATGCAAACTATGACTCATATCTTGAGTCGATCCATAAAACTATTGATGAGATACAATGTAATCCTGTTCTTTTAAAACAACTATCTATTATTGATAAGAAAATGTTTCATGCAGGGCAAGTGTATATTAATACTAAAGTAGAGAACTGTTATTTTGTTTGTGGGAAAAAAGGCATACAAATGTTTACCTGAGAACTGGTCCGGCAGTTGATTTTTGGGTTACCTGGTTCCGGCCATACGACAAACTGCAGTCTTGCCTCAGGGAAAAATTCGAAATGTCAGAGAGGTCACCAAGAAAACCAGAAATCCAACCAGAAGGCCTGAAAATCCAGTGGGACGAATCGAAGCAGGCTGGAGAAACCATAATTCCGTGAAAAATAAAGATAAACTGACACACATGGACTTGAGTGACACTATCATATTGTGGGCAGGTATAGCCCCTGCATATGGCACTGTGAAATCGATTTGGGAGCTGAGAAAACTGTCCAAACTTCTAGAAGTAACGAGTAATGCAACTTTTTCTGCTCTTGAGTTAATGACTGATTAACTGAACGCTATGAGAACTGTGGTGCTTCAAAACCGCATGGCTCTTGACTTCACCCTAGTGGCGAAAGGTGGTATGTGTGCTTTAATAAAAGAGGAGTGCTGTTCATATATTCCTGACAACCAGCATGAGATAAACGACCATCTTGAGGTGATTCAGCAAGTGTCGGCCATGACCAAACCAGGCCCAAACCCACTGACGGACTTTTTCCAGAATTTGTTTGGGGGGTGGGGTACTATCCTAATGAACATCCTGATTGCCATTTGTGTGGGATTACTCCTATTAGGAGTGTCTGTTTGTTGTGGTATTCCCTGCATGAAAAAATTGATCAAAGATTTCATAGACATGTCAGTTTCTGAGACTTTATATCAAAGTACTGAAATTGAAGAACTGTTGAAAAATGATGCACTTTCATAAGTTTAAACTGAATGACTCTCTTAACTGCAAGTTCTGAACAGAAAGAGGTTAGGAGAAGAAGCAATTGTTTATGCTTTTGAAAATAGAATAAAAAGTGTTAACGGGGAAATGTTAGAAAAATATGTACTAATGTATATGTTTAGTGCTTATTAGAAGCTAAAAGGGTTAACACATTTCATTCTATTTTATGTACAACTTAATTCTGTATGAAATTATAAGATGCTTTTTCAAACTGCAGTATGCTTTCTGAAATTGCAAGATGCTCTCTGACCTAGTATTTGCTAGCACAGCAAAATTCATGTTTATGCCTTTTGGAAATTTACTGAGAAGCAGGTGATTATCTGCTAGGTCAGGAAAATAAATGAATAGTGAATGAATAGAACAATACTATTTTCTATAATGTGATTGAACAAGATCCCAGTTCGTATTAGGCAGAGCCCCTCACTGACTCTCTTCAAGAGAAATCTTGATGAGTGGATGGAAGATCATAAGTTTACCCCAGGGGTTACATCTGTGTCACTGCTAGACAGGGGCACAGTAAACTAATTCTATTATATAAGGGGACCTTCATTGTGTCACTACTAGACAGAGGCACAGTATTCTAAATTTATTCTGTACATTTTTTGTACCATTTCATGGGGTGGCAAAAGCCACATCACTATGGCTAGGTTTACAAATGCCCCAGGGCAGATAGCCTAGTACTATACTATGAAACTATGAAACTATGAAACAATCAGCCCTGTTTGTGTTATGAGAACATGCACAGCTGCGGAAAAGAAGAGATACATCAAACAAAGACTGCTTGAAGAAATGAACTGTAATCTGTACTTGCTTTGTGCTCGAATTAGCCATAGTACCTTGAATGGTAACATTGCATAGTGAGAAGTTGTATCTGACTGGTGGTCATCAAGGTCATGTTGTTTTTCTTAGGAAGTTTTTTGTAAACTTGATATGCCAGCAGAATATCATGGACAAACAGCTGCTGTGAAATAATATTGAAAGAACTTGTGATTTATTACGTCAGCTTAGTAGGCAATACCTTGTAAGAAATGTATAAAAATAGTTTCACTTCTTGATTCTAGTTAGACAAACTTTGTATTAGCACGTTTTTATCTCCTTGCTGCAAGATTAAAGTGCCTTAACCTGAACCTGCCGTGTGTTGATCATTTTGAAGTTATTTTTCCTTTGACATAGCCTTAATGTCCTTGGGTCTTCGTGAAATGGTTTCAGGATCCACAGTAGGATTTTTAAAAAGGAACTTGTGAGAATCAGGAACCCTGTAATATCTATCAGGTTTTCTGGGAGCAGGAGGTAAAGAGTCAGGGGCTAAACTAGATTCTGAAAAGGCATCGTCAACAATGTCCAGCACAGGAGAGATAGCTAAAGGCCTGTGTTGGGGCAGGAGTAAGAAATCTCTAAGCCTCTTTATAGAATCAGAGTAATCCTAGCTTTCCCAGTAAAAATGCTCCCTGAGAATATGCAAGGTTTCACCAAAAGAAAAAATCCTCTGGAGGAGAAGCAGATGGAATAGAGTCCTCAGCATCAGAATCCTCATAAGTAGATAAGGGTAAATCCTGGTCATCAGAGGAAACAGAAATTTCAGAATCCTGATCAGAAGTATCATAAGCAAATTCAGTCCCAGGTCTCTTAGAGGGGGAAGGTTGGCTTCCCCCGATTAAAGTAATAAGGTCTTCAGCGATTCTTATTGTTTGTTTTTTAGGCATAGAGGCCTGACCATGCAGTCTGGGCATCGGTTTTCTAGTCATGGTTTGAGTTTTAGGCCTAGAAGAAGAAGATGGCATCAGTTTAAAATGCAAGTCAGTAGGCCTGAATACACCCTCAGAAGCTGGTGCCTGCACAGTGGCTCCAGACCCATCCAAGGTAGAGACATCCACAGGTTCCACAGTTGAGCATCTCTCGGCATTCTGGACTCCAAATGGATCTCAGTAGAGGCCTGTGAATCTGAAGTAGTGGGTATCAGAGGCTGTGAAAGCGCCTCACTGAGTACCGGCAAACTGGCGACTAGCTTAGGAGAAGCGTCGTCGGCACCTTTGGACTTAGGCGGCCTGTCTCTGTCTTTATCTTTGCATTTTTTTCGGAATGTCGGTAGTCGGGTGGCTTACCAAAGACATATCTGGATAATTGAACCGAGTACCGAAATATTTAGAAGTGAAAATGTACCGACAATTAATAGTTCATGGATTAAATAAGGCACAAAACTGACAGCGAGGTACGTCGTGGTCAGGGCCTAGGCAAGGAATACAGTACGAATTTAAAATTTTTATGAGGTATTTGCTTTCCACAAGAAATACAATTATTGACTTTTACTGACATTGGTTTAGAGCAAGAAAAAGTTTCCCCAACGGGGTACTTAGGTTTAGTTGAAGACTTCAGTTCTGAAACTCGAAAACGAAAATTTCAGGAGTCGGCCGACCGGCACTTGTGAACTGCTTCTGCTTTGGGCACCGTACAGCAAGAAAGACTGATGTAATGGCGTCGGCTGCATTCTTTATACCCCTAACTACCTGACGTCACGGAAGATGAGACAGCAACCGATGCAGGACCCAAGACTTTGATAATCAGGCTGACTGAGGGTTACTGCAACCAGATAACCCAAATGTGATGACTGCAACAGTGAAACACGAAGAACATCAGGGAAATCAGAAGAAGCTTAGAATTGAGATAGAAGGGAAAATTGTGTAACAGGTTAACAGCTTCAAGTATCTATGAGGGGTGGTTAAGAAGAAGGGAAGCCTGAATGAGGATGTCAAAGCTAGAATGAGAGAGGCTGCAGCCAACTGGTAGAGTGTCAGATGCAGTGTATCACAGAAGAATGCCAAAGAAGCTGAAAAGTAAGGTGTACAAAACAGTAGTGCAAGCACTACTACTGTGTGGTACAGAAACCTGGGCAGTAAAGACAGAGCAGATGAGGCAGCTAGAGGTGATGGAGATAAAGTGCCTGAGATGGGTGGTAGGATGTACATTGAGGGGCAGATAATGAAATGAGGACATAAGAGTAGAAGTCAAAGTAACTGCAATTGCAGAGAAGGTCAAAAAGAGCAGATTATATTGGTTCAGACAGGCGTGCAGAATAGCAGTAGACAATCTGGTGAAGAAGATATGGGACAGGCAGGAAGAAGGCAAGAGGAAATGATGATGTCTGACAAAGAGGTGGAGGGATTGTATGAGAGAAGATCTGTGACAGTCAGCCATGAGTGTTGAAGAAGGTAAGAGAATGGCATTGAACAGAGAGAGAGGCAAGAGCTGACATCACACCCAACCCCATGTAGAAAATTGGAAACAAGGGGGTTGCTGATAATGATCTAGGTGCATAAAAGCAATTGTGTTATTTTGTTCAAGTCTCATCAGACCATCATTGAGTATAATATCCCCCCGACCCCCCCCCCCAGCGTGTAGACGACCAGACATATGCAAGAACTGCAATATCCACAAAGGTTCCTTCCCAGTAAATCCGGGCATAAACACAGAGTCCTATGCAAATCACCTCAAAGCCTGTCTCTTTACTTGGTCTCCTACAGACTACTGAGAGGGATCTATACCTAGCAAACAAGACATCCTTGGATCCTGCTCCGACAGACCTTTTCAACATCCACAAAAACCAACAGACATACTAGATCTAAGGGTTTAAATGTTGCTTGCAACATAAACATGTTGGAAAGACAGGTGGGTCTCAGTGAATCCCCATACTCTGGAACAGGCTCCCCAGCAGTGAGAAGCAGTGTCTCTCCATAACCCTATTCAAAAGTAACCTAGATCAGTGTATGGGAAATCAGAAATTCACCCCAGGAATGGCCCGCATGTCTCTAATGGGCAGAGGTGGTCAGTGAATCATGTACAAACTTATATACTCTCTCTGTTTATAATGTAAAGTAATGCCCAAATCAATACATCCCTCTCATAGGTTCATAGGTAGGCCCTAGGGCCTATATAAGCCTAGCCAAACAGTACCCTGGCTTATGCCACCCAAGAAAATGATTTTCCTGTACCCCTGTCAAGCAGAGCCACAGAAGTAATCCCCGGGGTGAATTTCCTATCTCCCATCCAATAATCAAGATTTTTCATGAAGATTGCTAATGAGGAGCTTTGTTTGATATAGTTAGGTAGTTTGTTCCAGAGTATGGGAAGTGTCTGGGACAGGAATCTATCCCTCCAGCATGTTCTGTTTATTGTGGTGACAAGATTTAGGTCCCTACAGCATGTAGCTCAGAGGGTTGGGATTTCTTTCAGTGCAGCATGTCCACCAGCTCTGGGTTTGACATATCTTTGTATGTTAGGCAGAGATCGCCTCTGAGTAGGCAATATGCAACAGAGTAAAGCTGGAGTTTTTTGAGATGGTCTGCATAGGGCATCTGTTTGAGGCTGGTAATCCTCTTTGTGAGGTATTTCTGTGGCCTTTCCAGTTGTTGTAGATGTCTTGTGAGGTACATACCAAAAGGGGCATTGTACTCTATAATGGGTCTAATGAGTGATGAGTAGAGGGGAACAGTGACCTCTTTTTTCCTGGATGAGAAACCTTTTGTGATGAGGTGTGCCACATAGAAGGATTTCCTGACTACTGTGGCGATGTGATTATCAAAGGAAAGATGACTGTCCACCTGTGTCCCAAGGTCTCTTATCACACTTTCGGTGTTAAGTAGACTAACGCCTATGTGGTAGTTCATGGATACAGAGTTTTTCCCAAATTAAATGGCCAAGATACAACAGCTAGAGTGGGGGGGGCAATTGGGTTGTGTGGCTAGGCTTATAAAAAACTTAGTGGTCATTATCCTAACATACATCTATGAACCAATGACTCAATGAAAACAAATGTTATCATGACAAATTTAAATTTACCAAACATAGACTAGAATATTCCACAATCTAGGGTATTTATAAACAGCATCTTAAAAGAATAAATGGATCTAGAAGAATTTATACCACTTCCAACAGAAAATGCTAGGAACAACAGAACAGTATGGATGATGCTCTGTAAGGTCCATAAAGTGAGAGATACAAAAGGTAATCATAGAATTAGCTTACCATGAGGTCCATAAAGTGAGAGATACAAAAGGTAATCATAGCATTAGCTGACCATGAGGTCCATAAAGTCAGAGATACAAAAGGTAATCATAGCATTAGCTTACCATGAGGTCCTTAAAGTCAGAGATACAAAAGGTAATCATAGCATTAGCTTACCACGAGGTTCATAAAGTCAGATACAAAAGGTAATGGTAGCATTAGCTGACCATGAGGTCCATAAAGTCAGAGATACAAAAGTTAATGGTAGCATTAGCTTACCGTGAGGTTCATAAAGTCAGAGATACAAAAGGTAATCATAGCATTAGCTTACTGTGAGGTCCATAAAGTGAGAGATACAAAAGGTAATGGTAGCGTTAGCTGACCATGAGGTCCATAAAGTCAGAGATACAAAAGGTAATGGTAGCGTTAGTTGACCGTGAGGTCCATAAAGTCAGAGATACAAAGGGTAATCATAGAATTATCTTATCGTGAGGTCCATAAAGTCAGAGATACACAAGGTAATCATAGCATTAGCTGCCATGATCATTTAACTGCATGGTTTACTATAGTGGAAAAGTAAAAGTAATAAAGTCACCATGACTGAGGTACAACACTGCAAAGACATGGGTTTTGTGCATCTAGAAACATGGATTGCTGAAGCAACAGGAGACTCCCAGTGTGCTATAAGGGTTAAAACATTAGGAATAAGGACCTTAGATAGTACCAGAGAGGCAGTGAGAATGCATACTCAGAGAAAGAACAAAATCAAAAAGAAAACACTAAATTAGTTTAAAATGACATCAGACAGGCAGGTAAAACAAAAGAGATGGCAACAAGGGCATCAGTAAGGAAAGGTGAAATACACAGAGTGCAGGGATAGGACGACGAGGGCACCAGTAAGGAAAGGTGAAATACACAGAGTGCAGGGATAGGACGATGAGAGAAAGAAGAGTTACAGGCCATGGAAAGAACTTACTATGTTGCTAAGGCAAGGATGTATGCGTCTGCGCGATAGAAGAGTTGGAGTTAAACTTAATAATGCAAGTGTGTTACAGAGGCATGAGAGGAGACAGACATTTTAAAAATATTCTTGTTTCTGTATTTTCAAATAATACTTGACAAATGCTTTTAATGGATCTGCACTTTATTCCTGGCCATCCTAAAATGCCCATTATTGTTCTAGATATTATCTGAATATTTTAACTAGTACTAAATTAAAACTTTTAGCTGTGTATAATTTCTAGCCATAGTCTTTTTACCATAAATGTGCTTTGGCTTTACCCAAGTTCCTTTCTAGCCATTGACACATGCCAGCTTCTAAATGGTTTCTTATGCATCTGCATCACAAGCTCATATATTTCTTCTGAATGAATATTTAAAACCTGGAGGATCCATTCATCTAGCCACACTGATTTAGAATGAATTCTGTCTTCACCCGTCGTGCACTGCTACCACAACTTTGTCTTCTTCCCATGTCGTTAAACATTCATTTATAACCCATTGCCATTTTATGACTAGTAACGGTTCTAGTAATGCATGGCATTTCCACAGGATCTTTAACCCACCTTACTCACATTCCTATTGGACTAAAACCATTCTTCTGAGAGGTGTTTGTTTCCTTAATGCATATAAAACATTGTTACTGTAGCCTTCTCTCTGTTTTCTGGTTTCATCTCAAAGTCTGGCTTTTTCGCCTTAATTTATATGCATGCATTTAGTTGCATATTCATTGCATTTTAGTGTGCAAGTGAACTGATCATCAGGGGTCCTTAATGCAATACATGTACACCATTTTGAATAACTGATCAATTTCACAGTTCGAGGCTTATCATGCTCCTTGTGGACTTTTTGAGTACAATACATCTGAGACTGTCAGCATCATTGTGTACAAAGAACATCGAACACATTCAACATCACTGTGTAAAAGAACATCAAACATGCAGTCAACATCACTGTGTACAAAGAACATTGAACACGCAGTCTGCAGCACTGTGTACCAAGAACATTGAACACACAGCCAACATCACTGTGTACAAAGAACATCAAACATGCAGTCAACATCACTGTGTACAAAGAACATTGAACACGCAGTCTGCAGCACTGTGTACAAAGAACATTGAACACACAGCCAACATCACTGTGTACAAAGAACATCGAACACACAGTCAACATCACTGTGTACAAAGAACATCGAACACGCAGTCTGCATCACTGTGTACAAAGAACATTGAACACGCAGTCTGCATCACTGTGTACAAAAAACATCAAACATACAGTCAACATCACTGTGTACAAGCAACATCGAACACACAGTCAACATCACTGTGTACAAAGAACATCAAACATACAGTCAACATCACTGTGTACAAACATTGAACACAGTCAACATCACTGTGTGCAAAGAACCTCGAACACACAGTCAACATCACTGTGTACAAAGAAAATCGAACACGCAGTCTGCATCACTGTGTACAAAGAACATCGAACACTCAGTCTGCATCACAGTGTACAAAGAACATCGAACACACAGTCAACATCACTGTGTACAAAGAACATTGAACACACAGTCAACATCACTGTGTACAAAGAATATCAAACATATCTGAATCTGGAAGCTTTCTAACCTTCAGTTTTCAGTAGCAAGTATGACAATTCATATCAGCCTCTAAAACATGATGGTCTGCCAACTTTTATGAATAGTGAAAGCATTCACTGCAGCCCTTTGTTTAGTCATAGGTAGTACAATATAACTCTGGGTTACGTATTGATACTTACACCACCTTGTTCATTTCTTGCATGAGGAGATCAGATATACTGTCAGGCTTCTCACGTATAATGGAAAATGGAATGTAAACAACTTTCTTATTCTTGTCATGGGAGGTCTTTCCTTAAGCCATTTTATGGTAGGGGTTGTTCTCCCACCCCTTAACTCAGCTACTTCTAGGTCATGGAGATTACTAGCAGCAGTACTCACTTGCATTCAGCACGCCCCTTACTGGTGCATCCTTTCTTGTCACAGCTTTATAAAAATGTCCCTCCATGCTCTACGTCAAGACATTGCTTATGGAGATTTTGAAACAAGGCAACAAAAAGAAAAAGAGCACACATACAAAATCTATAAACTGCTGAAACAATGAGGACAGCTTTCCTGTATATACAGCCACTTGTGAACATATTCCCATAAAAAGAGCACACATACGAAATCTACAAACTGCTGAAACAATGAGGACTGCGTTCCTGTACATACAGCCACTTGTGAACATATTCCCATAAAAAGAGCACACATATAAAATCTATAAACTGCTGAAACAATGAGGACTGCGGTCCTGTACATACAGCCACTTGTTAACATATTCCCATAAAAAGAGCACACATACGAAATCTATAAACTGCTGAAACAATGAGGACTGCTTTCCTGTATATACAGCCACTTGTGAACATATTCCCATAAAAAGAGCACACATACAAAATCTATAAACTGCTGAAACAATGAGGACTGCGTTCCTGTACATACAGCCACTTGTTAACATATTCCCATAAAAAGAGCATACATGCAAAATCTATAAACTGCTGAAACAATGAGGACTGCGTTCCTGTACATACAGCCACTTGTTAACATGTTCCCATAAACAAATCTAATTTACAGCCTAAGACTTTCTCTAATTAAGCCTCTTTTTGCTAAATCAAGCATTGTCTTCACTTACCTAATGTAATCTGCATGTACACTTTATCTAGCATTTGATAACATTGTTTATACGCTTTACATGTTTACTGTGTCTACATAATGATGTATTTGAATGTACACCTACAACACTGTTTCCTCATGTTCAGTGATCCTACTACTCTCTCATATAAATAATGCACCAACTACTTCTGTATATCGATTTTTACTTAAACACAGATACTACCCTATACTGCACAGATTTTTGCCTCTATGTTTATACTCTTTCCTTGCATCAAATTATGTGAATATTTGTTTATTTACATATCACAGAACTTCTGTAAACTGCGGTGTGTAAACAATTGTATTGTCTACATTTATATTGTACTGTCCCTGCCTCATGGCTCAGGAAATGGCTAAAAAGGGTCCTTGAACAGTTCATTCTTGGTTAACTAACTAAAATAAATAACTACAGAAATTAACACACACACACACACACACACACACACACACACACACACACACACACACACACACACACACACACACACACACACACTGACTGGATAGTGCATCATATCACATGAGTCATGTCCTGTTCCAAGAACAGAGAGCAACGTTTCAACCAAAACACCACAGTAATTTGTTATACAAATACTACAAAAAACACATCTATGGTAAGCACTGCACACCTTATTTCAAAAAGGAAGGAGGGGGGAAATTGATGCTTAACATGCAAATACAGCTGTAATGCAATATCTTATAGTGTTAAAATAGGGCAAATTTGTTTTGAGTAAGAACTGCTTAGGTACTAACAATGTTAACAGATACATTTGGGACATAGGAGCTACACTGTTGCAAGGATAATATAACTGGATTTAAAGATTAAAAAAAAAAAGACAACAGCAATGCAGGGTGACAAGATGCATTAGAAGTACTCTTTGAGTTGCTTGTCAGAATTTTTATTAAAGAAAAGGAAGGATCACTGCTACACTGAGAATGGAAGTGACAAAGTGGGGACGAGACAGTAAGAATGGCTGCCAGACCAGGAGGACTTTGAAAACAAACTGTCTGTGTCACAAAAGGGCAAAAGTCAGCACTCAGGTGGAGTAATTGATGAAGTCATTAAGAGTTTAGCCAGTCCACTAAGAGGATTCTTCAATTGATACCTGGTCAGTGCGGAGGTACTACAGAAGTGGGCCCAGGTATACCCCTGTTCAAGGGCACTGCCGAACCTGAGTAGGAACCTACAGTTAGCCAAGTGTCAGTGACAGAGAAGATTGATAGAATCCTGTAGGACAGTGGCAGTGTGGTTTTGGGCACAGACCAGCATGGCTTTACTGACACCACACCTACTGTAGCACTGGATAAGGATCTCTAGACACTACAATAAGGCCTTTGATTCAGTACCATATAATGGAAATGAAAGCAGCTTGCCATGGGTACAAACATATGAAATTGAGGGAGCTGCCAAGGGGAAATCACTGGATTATTGTTATGGAAAATTGTCAGTAGAGTGCCATAAGGGTCAGTTTTAAATACTCTTCATCGATTCATAATGTTTACAAGGTAGAGTCAGTCCATGGGTCATAACCACCTTGTCAATAGCCATCATCAGAGGGCACCTTCTGCCTCCAGAAGAGCAAAACAGTTTTGGCCTGGGAAGAATTCCTCAGCAACTGTCAAATTGACAAACAATGGTACCAGTCTGTTTTATATGTAATGAAAGATTATACATCTCTCCCTCCAGCTAAATTGTTTATCTGTTGATAGAGATTCAAGTCTTTAGTTTGTGTTTGTGGAACCATTTGTTTTGCTGAGGTGTAGGAGGTTAAAGATGGTTGGGTCCCTAACGGTATGGAATGCTAAACATAAATCACCATGCAGGAATGTATAAGAAACATAATATAAGGACATATAAGCACACAGCTTCAAGCCTGTCTTGAAAGCTGAGGGTCTTTAGTCCAGTGATCCTTGTAGTTAAAATCTTCTAGGTTTTAATTATACCCAGTTGAGTAAGTCTAGTTAAGAATTATCTGTCATTCTCTGTGGACTTGGAGGGTGGCCAGCAGGCTCTGAACTGATAATTCAGTTTGTTTAAGGTAAGTGAAGTTTAATAAGATTCATTTGTAGGTCATGAAGAGTCTGTGTTGAGATAAATGGGTCTTGTATAACAGATTCTGATACTGCCCCATAGTGTGAAGCAGATGTTAATGCACCATGATAACTGAAACCAGTCAAAGAGGGACTGCCAGTTTTACACAGAAATGTAGTTTCTGTTACAACATAGATATGGATATGTTCAAATTGTAGCAGACCATCACGATCAGAGACTTATTTTAAAAAATCCAGCATTCAGCAGCGCAACCTTGATGTAGTGCAGACTGGAATTCATAGTAAACCTTTTTGTTATGCCAGAATGTCCAGAAACTGGACTTTCCCCATGGAAGCAGCAAGTTTTTTGACCAAAATGCAGAAGCCATGGAACAAGTTCCACAGCCTATCCACAGAGAAGCAAGATGGGCTGTTAAGCATTTTGTCCAAAGCTGTCATATACTGGATCTTCCTAGAAAGGCACCATCTGTTTAGCCAAATGTTAAGGTCAGTTATTTTTTCTTTAAATCTGGGTATCATTCTGGGTGAGGGTAGGATTGCACTCATGTTCAGTGTGTTTCCTGAAGTTGCCACATACTGACTTCCTGTATGTCTGCCCGCATGTCCTTCTGGGTTGAGCTGCTCAGGTCATTCACACCTGCATCAGCTACCCACATGTAGTAGTCATATTCCTCTTGTTTGAGGGGCTGCAGGGACCACAAGAGATTATGGATTCTAGGCCCAGCATGTCAGCAGTCACCCTGTCTTTGCCCCAGCTGATGAGTTCAGGGTCAGTGTGCCTTACAATACTAGGGCATTTCTGTTTGGATGCACAGACTTAATAGCAATGGAAGGCTTGCATGTTGCAGCCTGCTGACTCGCTGAGGTCCATGACATGTGCAGCCTGCTGATTCACTGAGGTCCATGACATGTGCAGCCTGCTGATTCGCTGAGGTCCATGATGTGCAGCCTGCTGATTCACTGAGGTCCATGAACACGGCTGAGTCATGGTAATGGATTGTGCTCAGTCTCTTTAGGCATGATTCCTGAAGTTTTGACTTGTGTTCATTTTTTGTTTTGTTTGTTTTGCAAGCTCAGCATATGTTTGTTTGATGTGGCTGTGTATCGGTATGGATGAGTTTGTATCTTGCATACTGACCATGCATATGTGAGAGGGTGGGATCCAGGTTATAGATGCTTTTCCCTCTCACACAACATGTCATGTAGGTGCTGTAACAGCAAGTTGTTAATGAGTTTTAGGCAGTTCCTACACACTGTCTCAGACTACTGAGTGTACTGAGACTGACAATTGAAAGAGTTGAGGTAAACACAGCTCCCATATTTGCCAGATGGGTCTAATTATCAAGGGGTAGGGTGATATACTGAACCAGTTAAAACAGCAGGCAGAGAAGATTTGCTGAGTAGGTAAGCTGTGCTGTGGAGATGATGTACTAGGTGAAGAAAGATGCAACAACTACTTGAACAGGGCAGGAATAACTGAGAGCAGTACACAGTCATTGAATGAACCAGAACACAAATTCAGTATAATAACAACGGCATAAGGGCTGAAAAGTTAGCATTAAACTAAACACAGTGCGATCAGAGAAGGGAATACAGCTAGAGTTTAACAGAATACAAAACTACAGGAATAAGACAGCAATTCATAAATTCAATGTAACAACAGAACAAGTGCTGAGTATGGTAAGATTGCATCCATTATATACTAAAATAGCCTCCAACTGTATGATTGGAAATTATTATACAGAGCACATACTGCGCACTTCAAGGTTTGGATGCCACCAATAAGATGGAGATGTTGGCTCAGATGCCGCAAAGCATACCCTTCAAATAGTCAGTAGGACTGAGCGCCACACACTGAATGTTTCTAGAAATATTCAGATCTGGTTGCTAAAATTCTTGGATGCAGTCAGACATATTACTGTCAATAACCAGTCTAAGTACAAAGGGGAATGTAGACATCAGCATTTGATGGTGGCTGTATACTGGTGTGGTAGAAGCAGCATGGAGCTGTTGTAACAGCAATAATCTGACCAACTGACCTGCAGACAACAAATGGCGATAAAGAAATAAACAGCAGCAAAGACGTTCAGCTGAGGTGGGAGCGACAAGAAATTCTGAAAAGAAATGACTGGAAGTAACCTGCAATGCAGCACAGCTTAAAACCTTTCTGGGCTACCAGCAGCAGCACCATTTAACAATCATACAGACTAGACAGGGAACTAAAATGAATGTAGGGAATATCATATAACAGGTGTAAATACTTTAAAACACATCATTTGTGTTTATACAGTGCAACACTCCTTGCTGCTGCCTGTACTGCAGCAAATTCAAATACGTTTAGAATGGCTCAATCCAGTAGTGCCGTGTAGCAAGGAAAAGCAGAGGAGAGCAGCCCAGCTAAACAGCAGCAAGTCCTGCCATGCAGCATAATTTAAAAGCTAACAAATCACAACCAACCAGAAAACAATTGGGAGTTAACATTGGAGCAGACAGAATGTCCATAACATCTGCAAGAAGTGCCCCAAATGAGCAAACCTCTTGCAAAAATAAACAGCATTTAACAGATTATCAGTAGAAGATCTTTAAAAGCTTACAGATGGAACTGGAATAAAGAAAAAAACATTTCCATAATGATAGCAAGGACAAGTCCAGTCAGAACTGATCAATGTAGTAGGAGTGAATAGCAAGGATGTGCACCACAGAGCAGCCGAGCTAAATAGGGCAGCTGGTCCTGATACAGCGTACAGTTTAAAAGCTACACGTGTGATGGGCAGTCAGAAAAACAAGTGTAACTTTAGCCTACGTTGTGTAGAATGCCCAGAACACTAGTGATTTCCTACTCCCACTAGAAACAAAAAGCCAAAATGTGTCCCAAGCAAACAGACCTCTACCACAATAAACAATATTTATTTCTAATATTTTGGAGACATGAACTTACAATTTATTTACAGATGGTACATTAAAGTGAAGTCAGATTTCTGGATATTGGATGAGCTTACACATGATTTTGAAATTCTATTAATGTGAGCAAAAAGGTGGCAATTAAGATTCTGTCCAAATAATTACAGTTTTGTGCTTTTTTTGGGTCAAACAACAAAAAGGTCTCTGGTAAGCTTGTAATGTAAATATAGGGTTGAAACTGAGCAAAGAAGACCTGGGGTGATTTCTGTATTAGCCATGAATCTGTGCAAAGTAGAGTCCATGGGCTGACTGATGCCTTCTGTTGCTGCTTTGCTGTACTCTGGTGAGGCCACATCTATCACAGGATCATAGCAGGTTACTAGGCTAATGGCCCTGAGGCCCTTACAAGTCTAGCCAGCAGTTTATACCCAAAAATAGAAACCTTAATCAGCACCTGTCATCCCTGTCAGTGAGGGATATAGGTGGAATCCATGGGACAAATATGCAGTTCTTCAGACCTGTCAAGGAGAGGGGCATCACACAACCCAAAACAGTCCAAAGAAAGGTTAAAAGGGTCAGTGGAATGAAACAAAATTAACACAGCAGTTGGAGTTATTAGCATCACATAAGTAGAAACTAGGGCAGACAGAGATAAAGAGGGAATCTGAAATGGGTGCATAAGATATGGCATGGAAAAATCCAAGAGATGGTGTTCAGACGCTATTTTAGGGGAGATTGGAGGCAATCACCTGTTGCAGTTGGTATGTACTCACTTTATCCTGTATCTAAGAAAGTACTTTTTCACATAGAGGGCAAAGAACCCTTAGAATAAGATGCCTTGTGTGGGCAGAGAAGGATTAATTTAACAGGGGCTGTTAGAAACCATGAGTGTGTTAAAAGGGGTTTTAACATATCCTAAACACCCTCTATAAACTAGACCTCGCTGGAGACATCCATCCAAACCCTGGTCCTCCCGAATTTAACCCAACCACAAACTCTAGTCCAAGCAATCCCTCCACAACTCAACTCCTAGCCAAGAAGAAAACAACAGACCTACTTATAATGTCCCTAAACATCAGAAGCATATGCAATAAAATCCAAGAACTACACGCCATCAAAAGCATATATTCTCTTCCTAACTGAAACCTGGCTCAAACCTCACATCAAAAGTGAAGAAATACTTCCACCTGAATACAACATCCCTCACATAGACAGATTGTCCAAAAAAGGAGGTGGTGTAGCATTGATATTTAAACACCACCTCAATATTCAACTCCTGAACTCATCTGCCCCTCACTACAACAATGATGAAATTGTTTATGCCAATCTCACACTAAACCCAAACAAAACAATTCATATCATAGGATGCTATTTCCCACCAGGGCAAAATATTACACCCCTAGAAAATCTCCTGAGCTAGGCTACTCTATCTCTACCCCAAGAAACCATCATTCTCGGTGACTTTTAACATCAACTGGCTATCCTGTAATAATCTGTCAACCAATCACCTTAATCTCCATGGGTTCACTTAACTCTTCCAATCCCCTACCCGAATCAACAAAAACCCTAACAATCACACCTTACTTGACTGGATCCTAGTCAACAAAGCCCCTCACTCTTACCTAGCAGGCTGCTTACCTGACAATCTTAGTGACCACTCCCCCACTTTCCTAATTCAGCACCACACAAACAGTCTGAAGCCCATTATCCACAGGCAAATACTGAACAAGTCCAACTTCAACCCCAACTCCTTCATCTCCTCCCTGCAAAAAAATAACTGGTCACCCCTAAAATACCTCAACCTAGATGAGGCTGTCCACTTCCTCAACAGTACCTTCCTCTCCATCTTAAACACCCATGCTCCTGTAAGAAATGTCAAAGTCAGATCCAGGCGTGTCCCATGGTTACAAAAGACCACCAGAACCCTAATGAAATCCAGAGATAAGGCCTGGGAGCACTGGCGACTAACAATAAATAACTCAGATAGGCAATCATTCCTTGAACTGTGCAATAAAGCCAAAAAGCATATAAAATTACACAAATCCCTCTACTAAAAATCCACCCTAAACTCTACCAATCACAACCCTAAGCAATTCTGGTCCACTATTAACACTATCCTCCACCCAAGGAAGGTTGACATCCCCCAGTCATTCATTCCCCCCACCTTCAGCAGTATTGCTGAATCCTTCAACAAACACTTCACTGAAACTATAGCATCTCTAAACAAACAACACTTCCCTACAACAGACCCCCATATCCTAACCCTAAACCCCCACTCCTCTTTTCTTCTTCACCTCAGTACCTACCTGCAACATAAAAAGACTGTTGCCAAAACTTAAACCCACCAGACTTGCAGCTGACAACCTCCCCTCTAAATACTTGAAGATTGCAGCTGATACACTAGCCTACCCAATTTCAGTTCTAATCAACCATTCCATAACAGAAGGCTATGTTCCCTCGATATGGAAAATATCCCACATCATTCCCCTCCACAAAGTCACCCCCTCCACCGACCTCTCCAATTACCGCCTCATTGCTATCCTCTCCCCTCTCTCCAAGATACTTGAAAAATGTATCAATACCCAGGTCTCCAACTGCCTCCTAGCTAATAATCTCCTCTCCAAAATCCAACATGGTTTCAGGCCATATCACAGCACTACCTCCACTCTGCTCTCCTTCGCCAACATTATACTTCATCACAAAAACAATGGCCTCTTCTCTGCTGTATTTCTAGATCTCTCAAAGGCCTTTGGCATGGTATCTCATGAGCTACTACTCTCTACTCTCTCCAACCTCTCCTTCTCACACTCAGCCTGCAACTGGATCCAGAGCTATCTACACAGACACCAGAAATCAGTAATCTGGGATGATAACATATCACCTTGCCTCCCAGTTACTCTCGGAGTTCCCCAAGGGTCTATCCTTGGCCCTCTGCTATTCTCACTTTTCACTAACAATCTACATACTGCCACCACACAAGCATCTCTTATAAAGTATGCAGATGACTCTACTCTCATCTGCTCTGCCCCCACTCTACCAGAATTACAACAAATCACACAGGAATCATTCTCTTCTGTAGAAAACTGGCTATCCAATGCTCAACTCCTACTCAACCCAAGTAAGACAAAACTTCTCCTGTTCCAACCTTCCAAAGCCACCCAAAACACCCCCCACTTCAACATTCTTGCCAAAGACAATACCATCATCTCTCCATCAGTACACAAAAAATTACTTGGTGTGGAAATAGACAACAAACTTAGATTTGACACCCACATATCTCTCACAATAAAAAAAGTTCAGAAAAAACTTGGTGCATTATATCGAAGCTGCCAATTCCTAACCAAGGCGGCTAGAATCTCCATAGCTAATTCCCAGCTAATCTCCACCCTACTCTATGCATCCCCATACTTACCAACCTCAGACAGACAGACCTACACAAGGTGGATGCTTGTTACAAACAAATTGCTAAATTTGCCACTGGAACCTCCTACCACAGCCATCATTGTATCTCCCTTAAAGAACTAAACTGGCTAGAACTCCCACAACTCCTTCACTTTAATCAACTCACCCTCGCTTATAAACTTACTAACCACCCCCTTAACATTCCTTCCCTTCAAACCCTTCTCCAACCCTATCATCCCACTAGGCCCCTAAGATCAAGCAACAAAAATCAACTCACTGTTATCAAACCCAAAAACTCATCAGGAGAAGCCATATTTCCATGTACCATATCTAAACTTTGGAACAATCTTCCGCCCTCTATAACTATTCTACCTTCCAGCAGCCTTTTCAAGACTGCACTCAAATTCCACTTAAATTTACATTGGCTTTGTCCTTGTTCTAATCCAGACTATCACCCCCATCCTTACCCTCCCACCTAGACTCTTAACCCAACTATACTACCGCCACTACTAACCACAGTCAGAATTAGCTAGTTGTCTTTACATACTTTAAAATCTTGTCTGACAACTTTGTTACTAATATAATAAACAACAAGAAACTATCTTAACTTGCAACATTTACTGTATATACTGTTGATAATTAATATCTTGTTATTGTATTAAAGCCAACAACCTGTAATGTTGTTTACTATTGTTGCAACTTTGTATCTCTATCATGTACATGATGTGGTGCTTTTTTCCCCGGGCATCCACTGAAAAAGGACCTGCATCCAGTCGGAATTTCCTGGTAAACAAATGTAAATAAATAAATTAAATAAATTTAGACCGCTGCATAAAGGTTGCAGCTAATCGTTACATGCACACATTATGTAGACTACACAAAACTGTCTCCTTTCACCATTATTTTGTGTCTTGTCTTGAGAATGCCATTTGTGTGAGGCAATAAGTCAGATTGGGTTATTTCAAACTGTGTGTGTGTGTGTGTGTGTGTGTGTGTGTGTGTGTGTGTGTGTGTGTGTGTGTGTGTGTGTGTGTGCATGTGTGCGCGTGTGCGCGTGTGTGCTTGTGTGCATGTGTGTGCGTGCGTACGTGTGCGCGCATGTGTGCGCGCATGTGCGTGTGTGTATGTGTGTGCATGTGTGTGCGTGCGTGTGTGTCCGTGTGCGTGTGTGTGCGTGTGCGTGTGTGTGCGTGTGCATGTGCACGTGTGTGTGCATGTGCGTGTGTGTGTATTGTGTGTGTATGTATGTGTGTGTGTGCGTGCGTGTGCGTGTGTGCGTGTGTGTGTGTGTGTGTGTGTGTGTGTGTGTGTGTGTGTGTGTGTGTGTGTGTGTGTGTCTGTGTGATGGTACTCACTATTTTTGTTTTTTGAAGCATATGTAGCAGAAATTAGGCGGGAGAAAAATACTTTTGCAATAATCTATATCTATGATTGTGATCTACTTTTAACTAGGTATCAGCACAGTAACCCAAGCATTAGCACACAAATCATTTAAAAGTAAGGTAATGTCTACAGACATATTTGGATGGGATGTTATATCTATGAGTCGACCCTGTGAATGCCAGTTGCGGCTATCAGCTATCCTTGACAACAGGTTAGTGGCAGAATCTGTCTTGCAGTAAATGCAGGCTCTGCTCTTTGTTGTGCCGCCTTCATGTCTATTTTTTGATAAACTCTGGGCAGCTGAGCTTAGCCGATCCCCAGGCTGGCAGCTTTGTCAGTTTCTGCTTCACCTCAGGTCTGCTAAGCATGATAAAGGGGCTACACTGCTGACGAATCAATAGCCATCGTCTGACCCCAGCGCCCCCTCCCCCACTACCCAAGTTCACAGTCTGAATTCACTGCTTCTAAACAGTAAAGAGCAGCAATGGAATTTGGTCTGAAAAAATAAGGCTTGTGATGTGTGATTACTCTTGGAATCCTACTCCATTTCTTTTGACAGCTTTTCTAAGCAACACTTAACCTAAGGCAACATTCAGTACATGCAGCCATGGAAAATTATGAAAAATTACTTTTGTTCAGTTACTGTACTCAATCCTTTTCAAAGAATAATTCTAGGATTAAATAAATTAGTTTCCTGAACAGAAAAATGGCAAAGACTTCACTACTGCTTTATCTGAAATGGCTTACGGGCACGCTCATTTTTTTTAAAACAGAAACACAGACACACACACACACACACACACACACACACACACACACACACACACACACACACACACACACACACACACACACACACACACACACACAAGATTTTATGTATGAATGATACACCTACTGCTGTAAAGGTTCATTTATAAATCCATTAATGAAGAATAATTAGTTGGGGTTGAAGATTTATTTTATTGGTAGATTACTTATTCACTAGAACACCAGTGAAAACTGCCCAATTTTTAAAATGAAATTTGTGATTCTAGACTGGAAGTTAAAAGTCTGCAGTACAGTAACAAAGCATTAAACAAAGAACTCTGAACAGTGACGGCTTCCTTCTTCTCTTTCTTCTAGACATACGTGCAAGTTTTGTTTTCCTCCATTACCTGATGGACTCTATACAAATGGCACCTTAAGATAAACCTCCATTCCAAATTATGGTCCCTGAAAAATAGAGTGGAAGAGGCATTTTCAAAATCGGAGCCATTGACAGATCTTTGACAGGCAATAGCAACTGCGAATGTGACAAATCGCCACGGCAGAACTAATGAGTGCAAAAAAACTGACAGGTACAAGTAGGCAGGTCAGTAGCTGGCTATTTAAGAAAGCACATGCTATATGTACTCAGAAGGCTATGCTAAGACAAACAAGATGAAGCTGCCTGCATTTTTAGTTACTTATTTAAATCTGCTAAGATGACACCCCATTGCAAGGATGCTGAACAAGCAAGGAATCCAAGTGTGTTGCTCAGGATACAAAATGAGCAATTGGCAGGAAACAGAATTCAAACCTAGACTACTCAGTTATTACCAGATGCTCCACAATAAAACTTTGTCCTTTTTAATTTCTCCAAGTCTTTTGGGTTTCTAATACCATGACAGAAATGGACCCCATTCCTCAGTCAAAGTAAGATTAAAGTTCCTGAAATTACTATTGTTTCACTCTTTGATGTCAGCCAAAAGTGGTCTTTGCAGCACCCACAAAGTGCCCAGTAATGACTCCTTCTGCAATTCGTACAGTGTTACATGAATTGGTAACGTGTCTAAATATAACTGTAAATTCTTTTTTGTAAGACTCGTTGTTCCTACTACTACTGGAACTGTCTGGGTATCTTTCGTCCACATGGCTCTCATTTCTGCATGCAGATTCAGGTATTTTATGACTTTGTGTCTCTCTGTACGCAGGACACTGTAGTCACTGGGTGTGGTGATTTCAATGATCAGTGCTACTTTTGTATTATTTTCTTAGACCACTATATCCAGTTTTCTAGCATCTATCTTTTGAACTGTTGGTATTGGGTGACCCTATGTGATATAAACTTCATCTTTTTCTATGATGCATTGTGGCTCATGTTTCCAGTGTTTTTTAGCCACTTCGATACCATAATGTTTGCACAATCTCTAGTATAACAGTCTCGCCACATTATTATGTCTTTCAGTATACAGTTCCTCTCCCATTAGTGTGTCGAAACCAGCAACAAGGTGTGTGACTGTTTCCAATTTGGTTTTAAAAAACCTACATATGTCTGTTTCTCCCGCATGTTCAGTGGACTTTGCAAACCAGTGTGTATGTAGCCCACTATCTTGAGCTGCCAATATTAACCTTTCATCTCTTGGTTTGAATTAGTCTCTCTTTAACCATTCCTGCAATCATTCTTGATCAACATCAGGCTCTTCCAGAAGTTTTCTATACTTGCAACTATATTTATGTTTTTTCCACATTTCTTGCATTCTCGTCTGGTCCTTCACCTTATATTCTTTCTCTTGTTTTTGGCACATTCAGTTGCTGCCTGGTTTTTATCCACTTTTGGTTTGATTTCCATTCCTGCTTAACGTCAATATGCTTCTACTAAATTAAGCAGAGATGTAATCTTAGATTTATTCTCCTCATGTTTCAAAACTTTCACTACATTTGGATCTTGTGAGGTCAGTAAATATGTGTGGAGTCCCACGATTGCAGATCAATATATGTAATCAATTTCAAAGAGGCCCAGCCCTCCTTCGGAACGGGGAATATATAATCTTGGTATACACTGATTTTTATATCCGCAGTGGTGGTGCTGCGGTAGCGTTGTTGCCTCACAGTAAGATGCTGACCGGTTCAACTCTCAGCTAGAGCATCTTCTGCGTGGACACATGCGAGAATGGGCATACCTTTGTTGAAGGTTGTGCGTTAGGGCTAGCAACTCAGGATGTAAAAATCAACTGCCAATCATTAGCGGACCGGAGTTCTGCTGTGGCGACCCATAACCGGGAAAAGCTGGGAGAAGAAGATTTGGTGAGCATGAAGCATCCTTCTTGTTTTAATATCCAAACTATCCAACAATTTTTGGGGCCAGTCAATCACTCCAAATGTATAAGTTAGGACAGGAAGAGCAAATTGATTTATAACTTGGATCTTGTTCCTAGATGTCAATGCTGTTTTCAGGATTAATTTAAGTCTTCTAAAGTAATCCTTACTGAGTTTTATTTGCATTTGTTCATGTTTCATTGCTGATCCTTTATCAATTCCCTAGTATTTATACACCCCCTTTTGCTCATGTTCCTTTATATCACATTCTTGTCCCAAACTGATGTTTTCCTGCTTTAAATGTTGCTTTTCCACATTTATCAAGACCAAATGACATTCCAATATCATCTGAAAACATTTTCAAAACCTGCAGCTGTGCTTTCAGTTCCTCACCTGATGAGGTATACAGTTTTAAATCATCAACAAAGAGAAGTTGAGAAGTCATTAGACTTTGTTGTTTTCTAGGAGCCAAACTGTAGCCATGGCCTAAGCCGTTAAGTAAACAGTTTAATTAAATAATGACAAGGCAGAATAGCAACGGTGACAGAATCACCCTGGAATATCCCCCTTTGAATTGTTATCCCTGGGATAATAATTTGTCCTTTATCATGGCTTAATTGCAAAGTGGTCTGCCACTGTTTCATGGTTACTATAATGTAGTTAATCATTGTTGGGTGTATCTTATACATTTTAAGCACTGTTTTATCCATGAATGTGGGATACTATCAAATGCTTTTTTGTAGTCAATCCATGCCATACTTATGTTCTTCCCCTTTTTACAGTTCTCCATTATAACTGTATTTAACAAGAAATGATCTTGTTCAATATGACTTTCTTTTATTGCCCTTTGGTACTGCATCTGGGCCTGGGGTTTTCCAGTTAGAGGCTTTTCTCAAGTTTGTTTCAATCTCTCTGGCTGGCATTTCATCCCATTTCATATCCTGTACCTTTAAACTTCGTATTCTTTCTTTTACTTCTTCTATCCATTTAGCATCTTTGTTATGTTCCACATGATCTTCATAGATACTTCTCCAAAATGTATCTCCTTCCTCCTTTTTTGGTGGTTTTTCAATTCCTTTAACCTTATTTCCCAGTTCTCTAAAAAACTTTTTTGAGTCATCAATAAATTGCTTATTTTGTGGTTTTCCCTTATATTTATCTTTATATCTTCTAAGTCTTTCCACCTGTTTTTAAATTTTTAGTTTGTTTTCTCCAATAGTGCATAGTAGATCCTGGTCTGTTCTAATACTGCACATTGCTTTTATCACATCTATCTTTCTTAGTATTTTGTTGATCTATTCCCTCTTCTATAATCTTCTAACAATGACGCTTCTTGTCTTAGCTGCTTTATAGTTTTCTCTGTTCGGTATTTCCATGATGGTATTCGCTTTTGCCCCCTCTTTTCCCTCGCTACCCTGTGTTCCTGTGGTAGAACTTTATCAGTTATTAATTTAGCAGCACAGTAATATATTCTGTTTACTTCTGTTATATTGCATGGATCTCTATGGACAGTCCTAATTACTGTGTTAATTTGTTTTATCAAACTTGTGACTTTTGGGGTTTTATTAACCTTCTGCTGTCTATTTCTCTCATTGATCTTGATTGGTCTGTCTTTGTCTATTAAATCAAATAACTCTTCTCTTACCTCATTTTCTTCCATACTGAGGGCACATCCCTTGTTTTTCATTTCCTGTGGGCATTCTATACGTTCCATTGGTTTCCACTTAATTTGGATATCCATTGCTCTGCCCTGTTGTGCTACTTTCTGAATTAGATTTTCTACACTGAATCTTTCACTCTGCAGGTACTCCATAACCTCAGTTTCTATTTCTTTGACTTCTCCATTACTAATCTCTTTTTCTACTTTTCTTCTTAGCCTTTTTTTTTGTATTGTAGTTTTCCATATCCAGATTCCTTTGCCTGTATTTCTCTTCAAATATCTTTGGTGCTGCTCTTTTTGTATTGGTTAGTTTTGCTTTCTCCTTTGTATAAATATTACACCATATTAAATCTGTTTTCCTTTCCCGTGTCCATATTTCTTCTTCACGTGTCTCCTGATCTTCTTGCTTTTTCTTATTCTGGGGACTCACTCCATCGTGCTGTGATGTAGTCTGTGTTAGACCTTCTACATTAAATCCTTCACTTCACAGACACTCCATAACTTCAGCTTCTATTTCTTTAACCTTTACTTTACTAATCATCTTTTCTACATTATGTTTTTGTGCTTTTAGTCTTTTTATTGTGAAATTTTCCATATCAGGATGGCTTTGCCTGTATTTCTCTTTGAATAACTTTGAAACTGCCTTTTGTATATTAGTTAACTTGACTTTCTCCTTTGCATAAGTATTGCACCATATCAGATCTCTCTTTCTTTCCCATGTCCATATTTCTTTTTTTATATTTTTCAAATATCTCTAGGTTTTGTTGTTTATATTTTCTCACTTCCTCAGATGCTTCTTTTTCCAAACAGATCAAAATTTCTTGATCTATGTACTGTCTTTCAAAAATGTTATGTATTAATGAACACAAATTTTTATTTGAAGCTTCTGAGAGTTTTTCCTGTGGAAGTATTTTTCTTTCCTCTAATTTCTATCTTAATCATTCTGTATATCTTATGTCTTGAAATTCTGGGCTTTTTACATAATAGTAACAATACATAATGTCTTTCTTATCCTCAATAGTCCACTCTATTGTCTTTATGGCTCTTCTTTGGCCAATCAATTTCCTTCTACAACAGAGGGGCCATCCTAAACTTTGTCCTCTTTAAGAAACAGCAGATGTTTACAAAATTGCAAAATAAGTACTATTCATTCCACTGAAAGGGGTGCATCGTGCTTCGTATGAATTAGTGTAGTGTTTACTTCCACTGCCATTTGGTTATGTAGTAATCAGAGCTACGGTACCTTAATTTAGTTGCTTGTTTCTACAAAGCAAGTCATTCCTGTCCCAGTCCTTCTCCCTCTTTGCTGCATCCTGATGTTCTAATAATGCTGGGAGATACAAACATATGTCTACAATTTACTTACATACTACGTTAGTGCTTGCAGGCTTCTGATACAGTAGTAGCAATCTCAGAAAAAGCAGAGGCTTAGTTTCCATTACATCCCTTTGACATACTGGAATCATATGTGGAGAGCATTTCTCTAATTATCCATGCATGCATACCTATTTGAATCTCCTGTGTAGTACAATGCAACTGTCCCTCTGCAGAGCACACATGCGGTGTAATGCAGGCATGCATGTGAAGAAGGCATGCAGTACGAAATACCAAATGCTTTAGATACAACCTAGCAGAGTGTCATTTCAAAACATTAATGCTAAAGATGGTTTACATAATGGGTGTGATGTTAGTCATGACTAATGCTAAAGATGGCTGCCGTAATGGGTGTGTTGTTAGTCATGACTAATACTAAAGATGGCCGCCATAATGGGTGTGATGTTAGTCATGAGTAATGCTAAAGATGGCTGCCATAATGGGTGTGGTGTTAGTCATGACTAATGCTAAAGATGGTTGCCGTAATGAGTGTGGTGTTAGCCATGACTAATGCTAATGGCTGCCATAATGGGTGTGGTGTTAGTCATGAGTAAAGCTAAAGATGGCTGCCGTAATGGGTGTGGTGTTAGTCATGACTAGTGCTAAAGATGGCTGCCATAATGGATATGGTGTTAGTCATGAGTAATGCTAAAGATGGCTGCCATAATGGGTGTGGTGTTAGTCATGACTAATGCTAAAGATGGTTGCCGTAATGGGTGTGATGTTAGTCATGACTAATGCTAAACATGGTTGCTGTAATGGCTGTGGTATTAGTCATGACTAATGCTAAAGATGGCTGCCATAATGGGTGTGGTGTTAGTCATGACTAATGCTAAAGATGGCTGCCGTAATGAGTGTGGTGTTAGTTGTGACTAGTGCTAAAGATGGCTGCCATAATGGGTGCAGTGTTAGTCATGACTAATGCTAAAGATGGCTGCCATAATGGGTGTGGTGTTAGTCATGAGTAATGCTAAAGATGGCTGCCATAATGGGTGTGGTGTTAGTCATGACTAATGCTAAAGATGGCTGCCATAATGGATGTGGTGTTAGTCATGACTAATGCTAAAGATGGCTGCCATAATGGGTGTGGTGTTAGTCATGAGTAATGCTAAAGATGGCTAACGTAATGGGTGTGGTGTTAGTCATGACTAATGCTAAAGATGGTTGCCGTAATGGGTGTGGTGTTAGTCATGACTAATGCTAAAATGGCTGCCATAGTGGTTGTGGTGTTAGTCATGACTAATGCTAAAGATGGCTGCCATAATGGGTGTGGTGTTAGTCATGACTATTGCTAAAGATGGCTGCCATAATGGGTGTGGTGTTAGTCTTCTAAGGAAATGTGAGTCAAAAAGGCCATCAACAGGAAGGCAGACACATTTAAAAAGATGTGAGTGAAGTTTGTCACAGTGGGTAAATGAGTGGTTCCACTAGGAATAATACAGTCCCAAGTGATTTGTCCTGGAAGCACTACGCTACAGAACCAAATCAAAAATATGTACTCGCCATATGTCACCAGTGTTAGAGTCCCTCCCAAGCAGGTGACGTCTTCCAGTGCTGTATACATGTGGCTGTTTCCATTAGCCCCTTCATTCTGTACATTTCATAAATGCAGCAGTTGTATTTACTACTAGTTACCTACTAGAGAGGTTTGCTATACAGGTGACTCAACCCTCGTCCTGCAATCTGGATACCCCCAAATTAAGTAACAGTCTATACAAATTGTACTAAGTGATGCCAGACACAGGCACTTCCGCTTACCAAGGAAAATGAACTGTCTATAACCAATGCGATATTAGAAGACGTACCCAAGCACCCTGTCTGCTACAACAGAGTAAGATGTTTCACATGTAACAGAGCGGAACAAGGTCTCATTATTCTTTTGTTTCAGAGAGTTAGTGAACTGAGTGTCAGTATAATCAAAAGAGGACATGGGAACTTAAGCTCATGGGAGAGAACCAGGCTAATGACTCTAAAGGGCCTTTTTAAGCCTGGCCATGCTTCCCAGAAACACTTGAAAGGTCTCATAAGTTATGGCTGTTACATAAACTTGGACATGTAAAAAATGAACAATCACAGGAATCTGTCTAGTTCCAGTCTTACTACCATGAGGAAAAAATAAAAAACAGAAACTAGTAGTCTTAAAACATCAGTGATGAGCTCAGTCACAATAATTTCCAAAAAGCATGAAACCCAGGTAGTGTTCCAAAGCAACAAGCCTTTATTCAGTACAAACAAGAGATCCTTAGGAACAAAAACTCTGAAATATTTTAAGAATATTAACCATATCAGCTTTCAGGTAATTTGAAGTAGGTGTGAAAAATGTGTGTATTGTTTACACAAGCCTATTCATGGCAAACAATATAAACAGGGCTGTAAAACTGCATTTTAGAACACAAAGTACCGACCCCACACACTACTACTAATTAGGTCAAACTAAATCCTAGTTAAGGAAAAAACTACCTATCTATTTGCTACCTACATTCTAAGATCAGGTATTAAGGAAAGCATAACATATACATAAACAAACTTTAACTAAAATTGCTTTTGGCTAACTAATGCAATAAAGCTTTCATCAGGTCTGTGACAAGATCTAAAATCAAGAAAAAACACATAGCTATCTAACCATAAATAGAATCAAATCAAAACACTATAAATAGAAAAAAAAATCTGTCTAATAATATCTAGTAAATATCCATCCATGTGTATTAGTGTACATAAAAAGCTAAGTTATTGACAGCTCAGAAAAAAATGCCAGTGCTTTGCAAAAAAAAAAAGAAAAGAAACTGTCATGACAGGTTTCATGTTTACAGTCCAAAAACATATTTATGCAAACAAGTAGAAAACATACACAAAAATACAGAAAACAGTGGATGAAGTAAACTAGTAATGTATAAAAATGTGCAGGTGTGTGCATGAGTGTGCACCAGTATCGTAAATGGGAGAATTATAGCAATACTACATGGCAACTAAATAAACTTGGACGTGTGTTTGAGCATTTACCAGCTTCCACTCTCTCTAGAAGACACACAGGTGTCAGACTCAGGCTACATTTGTGATTCGCTACCCACTGATCACAATTTTGCTTGAAAAAGTGCAAGAAAGTCCTTTACTTCACAAGGAGGAAAGCCTGTTCCCGAGACAGCACCTTTGAGAGACATACCCGTCCATCCAACATATCCTATTTATGTTGCAGGCAAGGTTTAGGTCTCTTAATGGGTTGTTTATGGTGCTATTTGTTTTACAGATGTGCAACAGGTCCATTAAGGCTGGTGCTTTTTAGCCCAGGCATATATTCCCTCTCAGCAGTCTATACAAGATTGAGTATAAGGACTATGCATTGAGATGGCCTGGCTAGGCCTTGTTTTCTATACCATGTATTCTTTTTGTGAGGGAATTGTATGGTCATTCCAGGTGTTGCATATACCTGGTCAGGTATATGCTGAAGGATGTCTTTCATTTGATGGTTGGTCTTATGAGGGTAAAGGGCAACACAACAGTGACCAGTTTGGGCCTGGATGCCATGCCCTTGCTTATAAGTTGTGCAACATGGGGAATGATTTTCTTACTGCTATAAGTAAATAGCAGTCAAAGGCCCGGCTGCTGTCTATGCATGTTGCCAAATCCCTGACTACTGGGTCTACTCTAAGGGTATTTATAGCAATGTTCAGGGTGACCTTCTTACTGAAAAATACTACTAGGCACTTCTTAACATTGATTTTAAGACTATTACTAAGGTACCAGTTATTAGCCTGTGTCAGGCCCTCTTGAAGGACGACGGTGTCTTGAGAGGATTTATTGGCTGTACCTAACTTGTAATTATTTGTGAATTTGATCTGCCAGAGGCTTTTGACTTTAGCTTTGACTTCAGAGAAGTAGTTGCCAAACAAGAGTGGCCCTAGCACCAAGGCCTGCGGGACTGTGCTAGTGACTGACCCTTTTGTGGAGGTAGACTCCCCCGTCTTAACTTCTTGGGTCCTGTCTGTGAGCCAGGTGGCTATTCATTGAGTGATGTAGAAGTTCATACCTAATTCAGTGAGTTTGTCTACAATGCCAGAAGGGGGAATTGTGTGTCAAATGCTTTGGCCAGGTTAAGGTAGGCATGCACAAACACCTGCCTAAATTATCCCATCACTAACTCCCCTACCAGACCAACACACACACACACACACACACACACACACACACACACACACACACACACACACACACGCTACGCTGCAGGGATGAATCAACAAATTTCCAAAACAGAGAACATGCACGGCGTGATGTTTTTAGGTGAAAGACGGAATCCAAATATTTTGGTGCTAATTCTATGAAAATTCTAGCAGTAGTTAAAAATTAGACTATTGGGTCCTCCTATCAGGAGTGGTTCTCAGTTTTTTTCTTGCTCTTATGTCAGCTTTTATCACCTGCTGCTACGCATTAGCTGTAGCTTTGTTTTCGGAAAAGAAATTAATTGGAAACAATTAAATTATCTCATAGTGTTAAATGTTAACAATCTGGCTTTGTTATTCACATTAAAGTACTTCAAGAACATCAACATAAGCAACTGAAAGCAATACTAAACACATCATGCATCTGTTTAAATTACTGAAGGTTTGAATTTTCCTGACTCCTGCCACCACCAACACATATACACTTACATTAATGGTTTCTCCAGCCGACTTCCAGGTGATCCAACTATCTCTCCGAGAGTACAAAACGCCTGACCAAGGAAATCCTTCAGGGGTAGAAAACATATAAATATTAAGTTAGTAATGCATACATCAGAATTAATAAAATTCAAGGATAAATATTTGAAAATTCAGTTTAGGGGAATACATCCAACACAAGAAATTTAGAAAAAAATCCACACTTAAAAAAGCTGTTTTAATTTTTCTAGTTACATAGTGGAACTAGCTCAGTACTATGTATTAATGCTTAGTAGTCTAGTATTCTCATATCAGTCTCAGAACCCCATGCTGCAAATATGCAATAATCTGCTGCAATAAATGGCCATCACAAACCATCTGTTATTTATTGCTTCTCTCCCACCAACAAACCTGTCACACAATGCAAAGGTATTTCCCTTTCTTGTTGCCTATCCAACCAGGGGAAGGTTAAACTGTAGCTTCCAGCACTCACACATACTTAATGATTCACACAGACACACACACACACACACACACACACACACACACACACACACACACACACACACACACACACACACATGCACACACACACACACACACACACACACACACACACACACATGTACACACACACACACACACACACACACACACACACACACACACACACACACACACACACACACACACACACACACACACACATGCACACAGACACACATACACATGCATGCACATGCACACACAAACACATACACACACACACACACACACACACACACACACACACACACACACACATATGCACACACACAAAGGCACATATACACATGGATGCACATGCACACACAGACACACATGCACACACACACACACACACACACACACACACACACACAGACAAACTCAGACACATACACCTGCATGTACGTACATACACACACACACACACACACACACACACACACACACACACACACACACACACACACACACACACATACACACATGGACTCACATGGAAACAAACATGCATACACACATACACACACATATGCACACATGCACTCACATGCACACACACACACACACACACACACACACACACACACACACACACACACACACACACACACACACACACACACACACACACACACACACACACACATGCAAGCACAGACATGCACACACATGAGAAATGAAAAGTCATCAAGCAAAGGGGAGTAGTAGTGCTGAAATTGAATTCATCCTCAATTCTTGGTGAGTACCTTTGTGAGGTGGACCCTGTTTTTCAAAAAAATCTCACCAAGGTGACACTGATATATAGCCTGTATTTATATAGCATATATCATGGACAGAATAAATCAAAAATAAAAAAGATTGCTGGGTGTACAAGACCCAGGATAAAAAAGTGCCCAATCCTGGTAGGTGCACTGGTGCCCGGACTGGAAAAGGTGACAATGTAGAATCCTTAAAATATGGAAACAATCCTGCAATGGGGCCAGGCCAGGCTCAGGGGGAGGATGGCCCCCCTGTTGTAGAAGGAAGTAGCAGTCCACAAAATTCACAAATACTGATAGGCCAAAGAAGAGCCATAAAGTTGATAAAGTGGACTATTGAGGATAAGAAAGAAATTATGTATTGTTACTATTATGTAAAAAGCCCAGAATTTCCAGACACAAGATATACAAAATGATTAAGAGAGAAATTAGAACAATCCTTCCGCAGGAAAAACTGTCAAGCTTCAAATAAAAATTTGTGCTCATTAATAGAACAGACTTTTGAAAAACAGTACATAGATCAAGAAACGTTGATCTCTTTGGAAAAAGAAGCATCCGAGGAAGTGAGAAAATACAAACAACAAAACCAAGAGATATTTGAAAAATATAAAAAAGAAATATGGACATGGGAAAGAAAGAGAGATTTGATATGGTGCAACATTTATGCAAAGGAGAAAGCCAAGTTAACTAATACAGAGAAGGCAGTCTAAAGATATTTGAAGAAAAATACAAGCAAAGGCATCCAGATATGGGAAATTTCACAATAAAAACACTAAAAGCACAAAGATTTAATGCAGAAAAGATGATTAGTAAAGTGGAAGTTAAAGAAATAGAAGTTGAAGTTATGGAGTGCCTGCGAAGTGAAGGATTTAATGTAGAAGGTTTAACACAGACTACATCACAGCATGATGGAGTGAGTCCCCAGAATAAGGAAATTCAAGAAGACCAGGAGACGTGAAGAAGAAATATGGACATGGGAAAGGAAAAGAGATTTAATATGGTGTAATATTTATACAAAGGAGAAAGCAAAACTAACCAATACAAAAAGAGCAGCTCCAAAGATATCTGAAGAGAAATACAGGCAAAGGAATCCGGATATGGAAAACTTTACAATACAAAAAATAAGAAGACTAAGAGGAAAAGTAGAAAAAGAGATTAGTGATGGAGACGTCAAAGAAATAGAAATCGAGGTTATGGAACAGCTGCAAAAAGAAGGATTCAGTGTAGTAAATCGAACAGAAAGCACTGTAACAGGATAGAGCAATGGATATCCAAATTAAGGGGAAACCAGTGGAACAGGAACTGGTCAGGTGCCATATCAAGGTATTTTGGAGCCTTCCACAGGAAACCAGTATAAACATTCACTTGAAGCTAGACAGCAAGGAAAGGAACAGGAAACTGTGGAGACTCTGATGCAGTCAATGTTGAGGAGTGATAGGCCAGTGAGTTCCCATATGACAGAGCAACGGATGCCACAGGATGAAATTGAAGAGAATGTGCCACAGGAAATGGAAAACAAGGGATGTGCCCTAAGTATGGAAGAAAAGGTGTTAAGAGAAGAGTTGCTTGATTTAATAGGCAAAGACAAATATATCAAGATCAATGAGAGAAACAGACTGCAGAAGGTTAGTAAAACCCCAAAAGTCAGAAGCTTGATAAAACAAATTAACACAGTAATTAGGACTGTCCATGGAGATCCATGTGATGTAACAGAAGTAAACAGAATATATTACTGTGCTGCTAAATTAATAACTGATAATGTTCTATCACAGGAACACAGGGTAGCGAGAGAAAGGAAGGAGAGAAACTAAATACCATCATGGAAATATCAAATAGAGAAAACTATAAAACAGCTAAGACAAGAAGCATCATTGTTAGAAGATTATAGAAGAAGGAATAGATCAACAAAAATACTAAGAAAGATAGATGTGATAAAAGCAATGCGCAGTATTAGAACCTACCAGAATCTATTATGCACTATTGGAGATAACAAACTAAAAATTTCAAAACAGGTGGAAAGACTTAGAAGATATGAAGATAAATATAAGGGAAAAGCACAAAATAAGCAATTTATTGATGACCCAAAAAAGTTTTATAGAGAATTGGGAAATAAATTAAAAGGAACTGAAAGACCACCAAAAAAAGAGAAAGTAGATACATGTTGGAGAAGTATCTATGAAGATCCTGTGGAACATAACAAAGATGCTAAATGGATAAAAGAAGTAAAAGAAAGAATAAGAAGTTTAAAGGTGCAGGATATGAAATGGGATGAAGTAACAGCCAGAGAGATTGAAACAAGTTGAGAAAAGCCTCTAACTGGAAAACTCCAGGCCCAGATGCAGTACCTAACTTTTGGCTTAAAGTATTATTTCTGTGCATGAGAATTTAGCCATGAGTAAGAACTATTTATATGCGCACCCGAACACACACCACACTGGTTAACAACAGGAAAAACAATGTTCTTACTTAAGAGTGAACCAAAAGCTACCCTAATAATTATAGACTAAAAACTTGTCTTCCAACGACGTATAAACTGTACATGGGAATTGACACAGAGTTTATAATCATTTAGAAGAAAATTCAATTATGGCAGCAGAGCAAAAGGGCAATAAAAGAAAGTCATAATGGAGCAAAGGATCATTTGTTGTTAAAGTTATAGTGGAGAACTGTAAGAAGGGGAAGAATCTAAGTATGGCATGGACTGACTACAAAAAATCATTTGATAGTATCCCACATTCGTGGATAAAGGAGTACTTAAAACTGTATAAGATACACCCTGCACTGATTAACTACATTACAGTAACCATGAAACCGTGGCAGACCACTTTACAATTAAACCATGATAAACGATAGTTTATTATCCCAGGGATAAAAATTCAAAGGGGGATATTCCAGGGTGACTCTCTGTCACCACTGCTATTCTGCCTTGTCATTAATCCATTAAGCTGTTTACTTAACAGCTTAGGCCATGGCTACAATTTGGCTCCTAGAAAACAACAAAGTCTAATGACTTCTCATCTTCTCTTTGTTGATGATTTAAAACTGTATAACTCATCAGGTGAGGACCTAAAAGCACAGCTGCAGGTTGTGAAAACATTTGCAGATGATATTGGAATGTCATTTGGGCTTGATAAATGTGAAAAAGCAACCTTTAAAATAAGAAAACTCCAGCAACAGGAAAACATCAGTTTGGGACAAGAATGTGATATAAAAAACTTGAGCAAGAGGGAGTGTATAAATACTAGGGAATTGTTGAAGGATCAGCAATAAAACATGAACAAATGCGAATAAAGCTTAGTAAGGAGTACTTTCGAAGACTTAAATTAACCCTGCAAACAGCATTGACATCTAGGAGCAAGATCCAAGCTATAAATCAATTTGCTCTTCCTCTCCTAACTTATAGTTTTGGAGTGATTGATTGGCCCCAAAAAGTGTTGGATAGATTGGATATTAAAACAAGAAGGATGCTTCATGCTCACCAAATGATTTATAAAAATCAGTGTATACCAAGATTATATAATCCCCGTTCTGAAGGAGGGATGGGCT